>NW_013530935.1:2474427-2514377 GCF_000836235.2 Papilio xuthus | reverse complement strand
AACATCAATGAATACAACCTTGTAATCAAACAGCAACCGCAGAGACATAAACAGGCTGTTGCCTATAAAACAAATGCCAAAGTTCATTTGTCGGCAGATTGAAGATGGGCTGTAAACAGAGCAACTGAGGACCTAGGACCGGGAATTAGCTATAAAAACTTTTTTACAATCAACAAGCCGAGGGGACCTTAGATTATAGTGATGTACCTGAATTAAACTAGAATTATTATCGATATTATTAAAAAATTACATAGATAGCGGATTATATAAATATTTATTTTTAATGGTTTCAACATAGTGATGTATCCCACTTAAAGATTGCTATACTTTTGACAGGGGCTTAAAATTTCACTTATTATTATTATAAGTACTCAATCCCGCCACTTAAAGTAGATGGTGTTCAATATCAAACAATTGCATGTCGTGGATATTCATTGTAAATCAATAGACTGACTTACCAACATTGTTGCATCGAATCTTGCAACCTATTTTTATAGAAAAAACTTTTGGATAATGTCAGAAACACCTATGAGTACATATTATTTAATTTTTTTTTTAATAATCGCTTTATAAAAATATCGATATCGACACCCAACATCGTCCTCCCATGTCTCATCCCTAAATGACACAAGCAATAATTCTTGGCCGCACCTCATTTGCATTTCTTTATTGGATCGCGGGGAAATTGAGAAAAATTCACGCTCTCTGTTTTAATTACAAGTTGTTTATTATTTGCATTACAATTAAGCAACGGATCCTGAGGAATCTTGTTTGATGCTTCAACTTAATTCGATTTCACAAATTACATCGAAAAATCAAGAGGGTGTGTAGTTGTTACAAAAAGTTACGTAAATAAAAAAACAATACAATATCTTACTTAAACAGCGAGCTATTTTACTTATTTAAAATTGGAATAAGTAAATGGTTTTAAAATAATTAAAAAAACTGATATAATACAAGATATAATACAAGCTAGGCTTTCGAACCGAGCATATTCACTTGGGACTTATCCCTTATAGGTAAGGTAAGGTACTAAGGTACTAAGGTACTAAGGTACCAAATAAAGAAATACTCTGAAAATTGTTTAATCTTTAGTATAAAAGTCGTACGGGGATGTAGCTCAGTGGTAGAGCGTTCGCTTTGCATGTGAAAGGCCCCGGGTTCGATCCCCGGCATCTCCAGATTTTTTTGCACATTGTGGTTGTTTGGAAAAATTATCATTAACAATGTTACTTTTGCTATGAGAGGAATGACGATATATTTTCTCTTATTCGAATTTTGGTCTCAGAAACTAACTATTAGTCGTCATTTTTAATTTAAAAACATATATGACATTTTTGTACCAAGTATTACAGAATAATTATGACATTGTTGTTCTATGTGTGTAAAAAAAACAAGTTATTAACTGTCTCTAAAAAGTAAATTTTTATATATGTGAGTATAAAAGTTTTATTTTCAAAACGCTGGCCTCTTAATAATCAAGGGTAGGCAGGCTTTTATTACTTACTATGCCTTAACGAGGAGTTGTCAAACGACATTTCGAATTGGTATTAATATCCAAAAAATCTGGAGATGCCGGGGATCGAACCCGGGGCCTTTCACATGCAAAGCGAACGCTCTACCACTGAGCTACATCCCCGTACGACTTTTATACTAAAGTTTAAACAATTAACGTTATTTGACGATGGTAAATATACGTATTATAATAACGTAAATTAACTTTTATACTACGAATTCATATCGGGGATGTAGCTCAGTGGTAGAGCGTTCGCTTTGCATGTGAAAGGCCCCGGGTTCGATCCCCGGCATCTCCAGATTTTTTACTCTTACACTTAATAATTATTTTACGCCTTAGAAATGTAAATTATTTGAAAACATTTACATAAGCAGGGAAATTCTAGCAATAAGAATTTAAAAATAGACATTTTCGCCTATTTTGAGCTTATTTATTTGAAATTAAGACTATTTTTATAAATTGTGATTACAGTCAAGGTTATTTATTATCAAAGAATTAGCTTATGTCTATTCTTGTGACTGTCTATTCTCAGAGTACTGTTAATATTATTTTATTTACTGGTTATTCCCATGTTCGTTTTCAATAAAAAAATAAAGACAGTCTAGCGTTGACTGAACTGAAGATAAAAACTCGATGTCAAAGTTATAACTTCACAAGATCCTTAAATAACTCGAAAGTCACATTACTTACAGTCAACCGCATAAAGGAGCAATCGCCAGATTACCCGATACATCACAACTAACGCACCATACATCTCCGTAATAGTACCATACCTCGCCTGGAAGCATTATATTAAATGTTTAATGGATACGCTACAATATCTATTGCTTAGAAAACTTCTAGTACACTAATATTGCAAACGCGAATGTTTGGATGTTTGTTAGAAGGTATCTGCTGAACGGCTAGATTGTTCTCGTTAAAATTTGGCATAGATGTAGTACATAATCTTGAAGAACACATAAAATAAAATAAAATTAGCCTTTATTGCTGTTCTAAAATAATATATAATAATACAATAATTTTGTGAATAAGAATGCAATGAAAAGGAAACAGAACACGATCAGAATGATAAATTAGTAAACATAAGTTATAGAAATATTAAACACTTATCATAAAAAAGACCAGAATGGACCCGCATTGTAAAAGATAGAGAGAAGTGGAAAATATTAGAGGAGGCCTTTGTCGAAAGACAAGCTGGAAGAACACATAGCCTACTAATTATATATATTTTTAATGTAAATATCTTACAAATTATGTATTTTGATTTTTACTAAACGTATATATAACAATACATCGTAATCAAATGTAATTAAGACATGCAGAAAAACAATACAATCTAATGAATTTAAACAATTGCTACATTTCTTTGAACAGCTGCAATTTGACACTTATTTTCAATTATTTTAATAGAACACAAAAGTAAAATTGTGTAACATTCATACGGCTCAATCAGTCTATAATTACTAAGATGATGAAAAAATTATAAAGTCTTTTTAAGCTTCCTCTTCATAAAGATTTGTTCATAGTAACTTATTATATAATCGGTATTAGTATTACGCCTTTAAAAAAATCTGGAGATGCCGGGGATCGAACCCGGGGCCTTTCACATGCAAAGCGAACGCTCTACCACTGAGCTACATCCCCGATACAAATCAATTGCGGAAAAGCAAGTTATTTTATAATACCATAATAGTATTTTGTGTATTATTTTGGGTCACGAATTGTTAAAACTTTAATAATAAAGTTAATAAGGGGATGTAGCTCAGTGGTAGAGCGTTCGCTTTGCATGTGAAAGGCCCCGGGTTCAATCCCCGGCATCTCCAGTATTTTACTAACGAACTTAAAAAACTTTACAATTCTACTTGTACTAATCTAGTAATTTGACTATCGTTACCTTTATATTAGAACATTTTTCGGTCTTTTTTTAAGAGTGTGACAAAAGGTCTAAAATTATTTTTTACACACGTTCATTTCAATAGCTTTTATTCTTGAAATCATTAAACTTATCGTAACTTTGTTCGTGGTTACCAGAAAGCAATATTAGTGCCTTATAAATAATAGACAAAATAACCTTCGATGAAAAAATATAGATTAGCTAGACATAACATTTTCAGATCAACTGTTTTGTTCAAATTCACCTCGTTTTATAATAAATAATTTTTGTCTTATTACCAATTGGATAATTAATTACAGGTTTGATTTTGTAGGTCTTTTAGGGAATATAAATTCTATTATATATTTATAACGTATGAAATACACGTGTAAGTGATGAACTATCATTTATCCTACAACAGAAAAAGCTATGTTGGACATTTTTCAAGGCGACAAAATTTATAGCCGCTCAATTGAATTTCACACTTGATTTGAGAGGACGCTGGAAAAATCCTTCCGGTTTTCAAATTCCGAACGCATCTGTCAAACGATAGAGGAAAACATAGAGCGGTGTTGCCCGATAAGGGTAAAATATAACGGGTGAGGTTACATAAATACAACATCGACTTTGTTTTATTTAAATTATTAATTATTATTATTTTAAGAACATAAAATCAAATAGAAAAATAATCTTAATACAAAATGCAATGCATAAATGACTAAGAACTAATACTACTGAAGACAGTGCACCCTAAACTTTGATATTATTTCAAAGAATCTGAGCATTGTATGAACTTATTTTGTTTTTGTTTCTACAATAGTATATCGTAGTAACTTTCAGGCTGTGAACCGAGTGTATCAGTGCCCTTATCGAAGGGTCGCCGTGTGTCAAACGGGAAATAGTTATTTATGGGCTCCATTCACAAATTGCATTCGTGGTCGAATTGATATATTGGCATGTTTTATATGTAAATGCAGACTTAAGACGAATGTTTTGGCCCACAAATAGATGTCGGATGATTTCGATTCGATATTCACATTTAACACTATATTTATGACACATTCAAATATCATACAATTAATACAGTTAAGTAAACAAATGAATCAACCTAACGATTGCTAGAACAATACCAAAAAGAAAGGCTAAAATATCTATTTTAATTAAAAAAAGACATTGTAAGATAGCACTGCAATTGTAATGTGTTCGACTCCAATTTTTACTGCATAAATAAAATTGTCTCATTTCTATTAGCCGCATATAATGTATATCATCTGATATTACACCTTGGTAATAAGGTTATAACTAAAAACCTTTTCTATACTGTCGAATAAGTATCAGAGTACTCAATTCATTGATAATTTAAAATGTTATACGTATTTTGATGTAAATCATACTAAAATCAGTTTGGTACTTTGAAAGACTATTGGATTCAAAAGAAGACTTCGTTTTACAGTGTATTTTGAAATAGTTTAGCTGTAATGTCGTGAATAACGGGGAATCGTGTCGCGGCCGCGAGTCGACCCCGGGACAGGCTGCCGGCAAACTTCCCTGATTTACTGAGCGCATGTGATTTATAGAACAAACGTGACTGTCAAATGCATTTTATATTGTTTTGATATGTCACCGATCGATTATTAAATTCGTTAATTCGTTATCGAGCTAATCGTACTGGGACACAGTCGGCGAATGTACGTAGAAAAAAATCATTAACTATTCGATGAGACGTGAAACGCGTTTTATATATTAATTAAACTATTTCAGCATCTAGCAAATAAATTAAGAGTTGAAAAATTAATAAGGAATTTTATTTGGAGAGTTAATAAATTGTCGAGGAATTGTAAGATACATTTTACATAGTTCGTCCAATCACAATTTGTTGATATTTTATAATATTACTTCCATTATAAATTAACGAAATTAACTTAATAATATAAATTTTCTTAATATTGAAAATTAATTCAAAACATAAAATTGTCATCATAATAAATCGCAATTTATTTAATGTCGGCTTAGGTCACATGATTCAGTCACAACGATGTTACCAGATCAGAAAAATCTCAGTTATATAAGTTGTAACTCGATAAAAAATATATATTAACACTTATATATTAATTTTAAAATTACTAAACTGACGTTATAATGATTTCGATAATTAACATACTTAGCTTTAAAACTAAACATTTTTTTTATCGTAAAGAGTAATTTTTAGTTATAGCAACAATCAGCTGCTCATGCTCAGTTGCCGCTCACCTCTATACATATAGACGGGCGACGACCTTGGAATTTCGTGCCTATTTCACTTTCGCCATTTTGGCGCTGACGGTTGCGGTTGCCGGCGGTGGTGAGCATTCGAACTAATAATCGACATAGAATGAACTGTCAAGCATTTCAACAGGAGCATTTGAGTTGGAACGACACAAAACTTGTCGTTTCCTAACAATGACCTATCCATTTATAGAGACCAATGTAAGTTGCTGTTTTGATGTAACGTAACGTCAAACTCGAATGTGACGTCAATGTTGATTTGATGTATCATCTGTTTAGTTTATCCTTAACCTTCAAATAAGAAAACAGTAAAAAATCCGAGTGACAATGGAATTTCAAGATAAAGTTGTGTTAATAACCGGTGCCAGCTCCGGCATCGGTGCTGCAACTGCAATATACATCTCAAAGCAATCCGCAAAATTGGCCTTGGTTGGTCGAAAAGCAAATAATTTAAAAGCAATCGGTGTATATTGCCTGAAATCAAAAGGTATTCAGCCGCTGACTATAACTGCTGATCTCACAGAGGAGGCCGATGTTGAAAGAATCGTCAAGGAAACTATCGATCACTTTGGCAGACTTGACGTATTGATAAACAATGCTGGCATCGTACTTATGGGTGGATTAAAAAACTCGAATATGGAAATTTACGATAAAGTTATGGCGACCAATATGAGATCTGTTTACCATTTGACAATGGTCGCAACCCCACATCTAATAGAAAGTAAAGGTTGCGTAGTGAATGTTTCTAGCGTATCCAGCACTATGCCCAGCTCAATGTCGATAGCCTACAACATATCAAAAGCGGCACTCGACCATTTTACCAAGTGCGCGGCGCTGGAATTAGCACCCGATGGTGTCAGAGTCAATTCCGTCAACCCAGGCTTCGTAAAAACAAACCTATACAAAAATGTAGGCTTAAGCGAGGATCAATTGAACCTCGTGGCGCAGAATATGGTGGGCAAAAATCCAATGAAGAAGGCAATCGAAGGCGAAGAAGTGGGCGCGTTAATTGCATTTCTAGCCAGCGACAAAGCCAAAAGTATTACTGGATGTAACTATACGATTGATGCTGGCAGATTATTAAATTCATAATTTCTAAGATAATCGATATATTCAATCCATGAAATTTATATTTATTCTGCCAAACGTTGTAGTTGCTTTCTCGTTATTATTGAGATTACGAAATATTTGTATATCTATAAGTTATTTTTTTTTAACAAAACGCTTATTAGGATTAATCAAATGTTACTTACTACTAACAAAAAGATATTTAATGAGCTAAAGAATAAAATGTAGAATCGAAATTGTTTTTGTTCTTCCTCTAATTAGTAGCAGTAATATAAAATGAAATAACATCGTCATAACACGCCATATAAGTGAGGTCTAAGATCTTAAAATTCAATCTTTGATATACTCGTAGTGCGAACCAGAAAATGTACAAAAAAAAACTCGTGCGAGCCAGTCAAAGATAAGCAGAACAGATGGTATGGTTGCAGAATAAATAACTCAAGTCGTCGTAACTGGTGTTGGCATGATATAAATTAAAAATTGTAATACGAGAATAAATACAAGTTCGAAAAACTTTTTGAATTTTTAATAGGAGCAACACTTAAAATGGCAATATCTTAGTCGAGGATCTCGAACGCTTTTTATAGGTAAAGCATGCAATATGCAGCAGGTCGTAGAACCAGTATGATTTTCTCGTCAATACGATCTCCAGCCGAGATTAAGTCCGTAGACTACATGGGCACGTGCTGTTTTATCTGCAATGTATCCAGTCTTAAATCTAAAACTAGATGGCCCTGGTGTGTAAAAAGCTTGGGTATAAGTAGTTCCTTGAAGTTACGTAACGAACAACCATGTCATATCTATGTTCGATGCCTTGGATTATACTTAAAAAATATATTTTTCTTTTAAGACTTTACATCTAGGATCTAGACTTGATAACTAAAAATATACCTGGCCTATTTTGATCTTATTGTTTCTAAAACTTTGTCAATATTTTTTCCGCCATAAGCATTTATTACAGATAGTCATAAACTATGATTTACGAACGTTTAGATCTGCTCAAAAATTTTGAATCCGATGAACGACTAAAAAATCTAGACTTGTCTAGACACGCCAATGTATTTAAATAAAGTAAAGCATAATACGGATCCATTAAAACCATATATGTAAATATAATACTACTTATTTTAATGCGTAAAATAATCATGAAAGTTTATACAGCGTTGAAGCCTTTTGCGTTTTAAAAATAAAAAAGGCCGCGCCATTTGTCTCGTCAAATATGGTTTATCTTCATCTCAAACTCACTGTTCAAAAGGGAACTCCGCAAAAATGTCGGCTTACAACTGTATTCCATTTATAGACCTTTTTAAGAACCGCATACATAGATTGAACGAATTTCAGAAACACCACACAAAAATATACGGGAAAAAGAACAAAACAAGATTTGTATTGTATTTTGGAGAAAATTATGGACGAAAATAAAGAGTAGGAAATTTGTACGGAAATGCAAAAAACTTATTAAATTATTTAATTTTGGATTTGATATCAAAATAAAAATTCAACATCAACAGACATCGGGGATGTAGCTCAGTGGTAGAGCGTTCGCTTTGCATGTGAAAGGCCCCGGGTTCGATCCCCGGCATCTCCAGATTTTTTGTTGATTTCGGAAATAAACAAAATTTATCTATTTTACCAAAACTTAACCAAGACTGTACCATCACTATTATGTAAGTTTAAATAAAAGATACTTCACTGTATATTATTCTAACGTGTTTTTGTGAAATAAATTTATTCTTATTCTTAATTAGAAATAAAACCGAAACACTTTTTTCCTTTTTTTATTATTAAAATGTTCTTAGGACCGATTTAGGTTAACCTGTCAATACTTAACAAGATGTTTACGTAAATATTAAAATTAAATTACGTACATAAATGAGATAATTAAATACATTGTTCAAATAATAACCACATCATTCAGCTCTCGCCAACCTTATGTTTAGGTGTCATTTCATACTGAAAAAAAATTAAGTTATAAAAAAACAAACTGTTGAATTGCGGACAACATTTATCATTAATTACCATATTTTTTGGTAACAGTTGCTTTTAATTAATTCGAAAACTAAATACAAATCAGCGAACCTAAACATAATATAATAAACACACAATGACAATTAAATCCATGAGACTATTAACTTTTTTTTATCTATGATTTGATTAAAAGGAATTAAATCTTGTATCTTGTACAAATTTCGTTGTAAAAGTGATTGAATTGTTTAAAATAAATATAGCTTTTTAATCGTTGTATTCATCAATTAGTTATATAATCTGCGTATATTTGTATCTTTAACTGTGATTAAAAAAAATGGCCAATAATAGTCATCCCTCTCATAGAAATACAGATAAAAAATTTAGTTACATTTGGCTACATTTTCTCCGTTGAAAATATGTTTGCCTAAATTAATCGTTAAAAATGAAAAAAAAAACAAAGATACGCAAGTATTCAATGCTAATTAATTAAAAAAAACTGATTTATTTCATATTTTAGGAATGAATGTTACTTGATAACTAATTATTATAATTTCAAACGTCTCTATTACACATTTAAAATATACACTTCTCAATATACTCTTATATGATTTGAACACAATTTGAAAACATCACGACCTTACAAAGTTACTACTCTAGCAAAACTACACATAAAATGAACACATTGTAATTTGGAATTATCAACTTTAGACTTATCATTGGATAAAAAGGGAAAAGCCGTCAGTTGCCATAAACAGTAACACTTTAGCATTGAAATTACATGATTTGAACTATTTCACTAATATCCGATAACCTCAGGAATGTTGATAATCCATACAATGGGGCAATTTTATCCTAATACAGAATAAGCTCTGGATGTGAGTTCCACAATTATTTGTAATCCTCTTAAACACATTTATCAATGAATACTTAACTTGTAGGATAACCTTAAATTTAAAATTCAACACTGGAATTTCCACAAAGCACTTATGTTTTACAATCATACTTGAAAAAAATTATGATAACTTTATGACTTTTGTATAAACACATTTTTTTAGGTTTTACTTTTTCAATCGTAGTGGCGTTTAACTTGACCCTGGTCGAGCACGTTTGCGACCACACATTTGGCTGGGATCAGTCGGAGGCGGAGGCGGATGCGGAGGCGCAGGCGGATGCGGATGCGGAGGCGGCGGCGGCGGAGGTGGAGGCGGAGGTATGTGTGTGTCTGGCGCACTTGTTGCTGTTGAGGTCGAGGTGGCAGTGTTGGCGGGGGCTAGGCGCGCGGCTCGAGCTGGGCGAGGCGGGCGGGCACCGCGTTGCCGTGGGCGGCGTAGTTGGCGCAGGAGGCGGGCACGGGCGTGGGCGCGGGGGGGCGCGCGGGCGAGGCGGGCCGGGGCGAGAGGCAGTCGCAGCCCGTGAGGAGCGCGAAGCTGCCGGAGTGAAGTGAGCCGGTCTCCTCGAGGGGCGGCGTCGGCGCGTCCACATCATTCTGCAACGATCCAACGCGCTCAGCTGAGGCGCCAACCGCTATAACACCGGGCCGGGCGGGGGCGGGGGCGGGACGAGGGACGGGGCGGGGCGGAGGGAGAGCACCGTTACTCACTCGAGATGATTGTGTCGCCTTACTTACTTCCAAAGACTGTCCAATATGATTTGTATGAAAAAAAATTATTATTGCCAAATTTCCGAATTATTAGATTAATAAAACATATATACAAACTATAGTTTATATTATACTATACACAAAACCAGTAAATTTTGAGTATGTGTGATATAAAACAATTTCAAATTATTTTTTATATAACAATAGAAGAGGACAGTCAAATGAAATTAAGTGAAGCGACACAGCAACATCTATACTTCCTAGTATTAACTAACTTTTCTATGAAAAAACATGTGATTTCAAAAAAATATATTTCTTAAAATCCTTAACATTAACAGATACTACAATAATGAGAAATAAACTAGAATATGTACTTAATATTACCGAGATTAGGTGCGAAAGCGATGGTAACATGGGCAAATGGTAGGTGCGAGGGAGAAAGCATGTAAATTTGACATATAAATGAATTATATGGTCTAGTACTAGTGTTTGCCAACTTGATGTAATAAAAAGCGTGATTTAATAATTAAGGCTAAAGGGTGATGATTATGGGTCAATATACTTGATATTTAATTTAAATGCTCCATAAACTTTAAACTGACTCCGAGCCCCTCGGTGGGGACGTATAGTGCGCTGATGATGATGATGATGATGATGAAAAACTTTAAGAAATTATACAAAATACCTTTTGTACATCCTTTAAATAGTTATAAACAAAGTAATGAACTAGAATTGACCGATGCCTTTGTTTATTTTTCGACAATCGTCAGTTTTTCCATTTTCATGTAAGCGTGCTAAGCAACATTAGTTTTAAATGCATTTAAAAAAAATTGCCTTAAAAGTAGGCAGACGTTTTACCAACCAACAAGAAAAGATGGTGGTTTATTATATAAAAAAAAATATTTAAAATGAATATGTATTAAAATATATAAACATAAATAAATAAAGCAGGGTTTAAATAAAGTAGGGTATAAATATTTTCAGATATCTTAGCGGCTCTTAATTACGCATAATTCGCTGCGCAGAACATAATATTAAGTGTGCATGGGAGGGAACTGCGCAGAGGGACAATGATCTTGAGCCGCCAAGATATTTGAATAGAGTTGTAATAATCAAGCGTGTGATAGGATAAATATATTTTGTAAATTCAGTTATACATAATAAATTTGTTCAAAGATTCTTGTCTAATCGGAATAAAACTATGGAAAGTATGTAATAAATATCAAAATGAGCTAATGTATGGAGGGCCAAGCAAAGGTATGGGTTGTGCATCACTTACCAATGCAATAATTTAATCCTTAAATCATACAAAAATATAATTTCTCATTCAATAAACACATTAAAAGACACCGATAAACAATTTAAATAGTAAAATATAAAATAATTTTTACCTATATATCCATCTATCTATTTCCATTTATATATATAGAAAAATAAATACATTTATGACATCTAACATCATACAAAAGTCATACATACATAAATACACATACATTCATATTCATAAACATTTTTACCTGTTATAATGATGACGCGGATAATAAAATTGTTATTTCATAATCATTGTCTAGCTCCCAATACGACGCACACTAGAACGAACAATAAACATACAAACATATATAACTACATACATATATATTAGTTTAAATATAATTATTATAATATAAATACAAATAAATACATTTCAAATAAATACTACAATATTTGTTGAGACATGCTACCCTTAGTCCTTATTTTACTACACCTAGCTTCAAATATTATATAAGTATAAATCTATATTCAATGTTTAATAAAATCTTTAAATACCTAAAAATACAATGAACATGAAAATTATATTTAATTACTTACTTCTTTAATTTTTTTTTAATAACTTAATAGCATCCTACCAAATAGATCCAATTTGACACTATACATAATTTACAAAATAGTTAATAGCATAATATTGATTCATCGACGTCATTTAACGTTCGATTTATCCAATATTTTAAGAGAAAATTTATAAATTATATGCATTTATAAATTTTCGTTGTAATATTCACTCCGAGTGATTTTAAATATTTCATAACTCATATTGAAATTATTCTATGTATGCAACTTGCTAAAATTTCCTCCGAACGAGAATAATTTACTATTAAAAATATGATAGTAAAATAAATCACGAATAATCTTACTAAAGATAACAAAATATTACAAAAAACAAGAAAATTTCCACTAATGGAGGAAACAACTAATTCAAAATGCTTACATAGAATATTATACTAAAAAAAAAACAAATAAATTGTTCTAACCATGTTCATTGTATATATCTAACAGATTGATATATTCATAATACATAACAAATTACTAGCACTATCCTCTAGCGTCCTTATCACCAATGTACTAAAAACCACACTATATCTGACAGTCTAATATCAAAGAGAGCGTAGAGCTGTATAAAAAGCTTGTCCCATTCGTCGTTTTGACTACGAACTTACTGTGAGCAATGTGCTTACAACCAAAGTACACCCGCCTGAGGGCACCTGTCACTTTGCCCTGATTGTCACATAAAATTATTATTTTAGTATATAAGAGATGGGCAATTTAAGACGTGATATATCGATATTTTTTTAGATTTCATAAGTCAAATTGGTTTTTAAATATTTAAATATTTGTATCGTCTATGACGTATCCATTTTATTTGATAAGTATTATGTATATTTTTGCAGTTTTCTATGTTATTTTTGTTACCAATGCTTAGCCCTGCATATTTCCAACCAATTTTCAATACTCTAAATATTAAAATCTTAACGTAAAAAAAATATGAAAATTTACGTAATTTCGAAAAGTGTACACTTGCACTAAAATTTTTAGTCTTACGAAAATAAAGTTGTTTCGTATTATTATTCGTATTATCTATTTACATTTTATAAAAGGCTCAAAAACCCATAATGCAATAGATTTGGTCATATACAAGATATGAAAAAATTTCACATATTTAAAAATAAATAAAAAAACATGCTTTTCTTTATGAATAAAATCTCACCACACTTACTCCAAACCTTCCCTGAAATGTATAATTTTCTACTAGAATAATTTATAGTAATTAATTTTATTTGCAAGGAGATATGGCAGTGATATTTTGACTAAAATAAATAAGTATATAAAGAAATATATAATAAATGAAATTATAATAACCAATATCCATTATGTATAAATACATAGTAAATAAATAATTATTACGACATATAAATTTGTAATTTTCACAAGATATTCAAATTTTTGATACATTGTATTATTTAAATTGAACAGATGTGCTTAGTGTGATTGTATATGTGGATATATTGTGAAAATTGCAAATCTTGTATGTTATATAAAAATATAAATAAAAAGTAAATAGTGTATTTGTATATTTACATATAAAACTCAGTCATAAACACCAAAAACATTTTTTTAATATTTTTTTTATTTAAAAGTTGACTTTATTGGTAATTAAAAAAAAAATATTTGCTACATCAACAGAGTAACGATTAAATTACATTCTTATAGTTTAGAAAGTAAATTCTTGTTTCCAAACGCAAGTGAGAAGTATATTCTGTGTTTATGTATAAATATATTATAGTTGGACATATATTAAGTAAATAATATTGTAAAATAATACATAAATAATGCAAATAAATAGGATATAATCCGTTGTCCTAGGTAAAATAACTATGCATAACAAAATCAACAAAAATTAAGACCTGATAGCATATAGCAAAAGTACTTTTAGACATAAACATTTACGTAAAAAAACACATACAGACGTATTGATAACCTGCTTCTTTTTGAAGTCGGCTAAAAAGACTCATAAGGTCAATTTTTTTTTTTAAAGAATATTGATAGTTCAATGACCTAGGACAAGGTGTTACGTTATGGTGTCACCAGATGGGAGCAAGGCAGAGAGAGAGCAGTGCTAGCAGCAGCTGCAGCAGTTGCAGCGGTTGCAAGCGTGGCAATGTGAGTGGCGGTGGCATTGGTGGTGGCATAGAGTGCCATGTGTACCCTGCGACAGTTACCTGCAGTGGCACAGCTGGAGCCTCCAGATGATAGCCGATGCCACACAACTTGCGGAGTAACTCTATCCCTGGAAATTACGTATTAATACATATTAGTATTAAAGATTTATGTGAAAAATACGAAGATTATATTTCCTAAATAAACATTATTAATACTAAATTTATATATTTTACATAAAGAATCTTAAATCGATGACATCACAGGGAACCAAAGAGCTGGCAGCTACCTCGGACAAAGAATTAGTATAACTATTCAAAGGGGGAACGCTGCCAGTATCTTCGGAACCTTGCCTTAAGGGACTCCTTTTAATAATATATTTTAGGTAATTATTCGTTTTTAATACTTTAATAATTACATACAATGTTATTTTATTCGTCCCAAGAGTCTTATATAATTCAAACTTATTTTTTATTTTATAATTGTTTTTTTTTTATTAATTGTAAGTTTATTTTTCTAATTTATTTGGAGAGTTACAGTAAATGGATCCAAATGTTCAATTAATAAAATTGGAGTATTTATATATAATAATAAAAAATAACTTCATTTTTTTACAAGCACCATAATTTCATTGCTTATAACGAAAGTCTATCTTTTTAATTTTTGCCGATCTGTCCTTTAATCCACATTTGTCCCCTGGTAATCCCCAAACCGGCTAGACTAATGTTGCAAGGACTTTAATTAGAAAGTAACTAAAGTCAGTAAGAGTAACTTAGGCTATTTTTTTTTATTTTGCTCTAACGAAGTTCGGGCAACTGCTAATTACTAATATTAGTTATGTATATTTACCGGGTTCCCTGTAGTTTGCATATCTCATCTCCCAGGCGTCGAAAAGACGGTTATAGTACCGTGGTCCGGCGAGATACTCCAAATACTTGTGTGTCTCGTTGGTGGGGAAGACCCGCTCCATGCCTCCTGTCTGCGTCAGCTCATCCTCCGCCTGGATCAGGTGCCGCACGTCGTCAGGCGTCAACGTCGACAGGATATCGCGCAAGTACTGAAATAAAAACATTTTTAATTTATTTACATGAATCTAGACACAGTCTGTTCTATCCTTCCAGTTCTGTGTGATCTAATGTTGTTTACAGCATTTTTAATAAAAGTGCATGAACCGGCGCCATGTTGTGACGTCATAAATGAATAGAAAATAGTCAGTAAAATACTTACTATTAATTTTACTTATCTTATTCGATATATTAAGTATCTGTGCTGTTCCAAAAATAATATTTACTCTTGTAATCCCAATTTTGTCTTAAAATTGTAATTTTCTAACGAAATTTTTCTTCAATTTCGATATATACACTGAACTATACATATTAGCTACACTAGTTTAAATACTGTTAAAAACTCACCAGATCTCTATCTTCCATGTTTGTGTATATGATGTGCTTATCTCTCTCTTCTTTGGAAAGGTACACCGTGTACAATCTACTATCATAAGGCAATCCCGTCTGAAATATATGCAATTACAAAGATATTAATTAAAGCGAAAATAATAACGATCGGTTTTTAACTTACGATATTTAAGGAATTTACACAGTAATCTTACTAATATTATGAATGCGAATTTTTAAATGGATGGATTAGATGGTTGCATAGATATCGTTGAAATTTGGCGTGTAGAACAGTCTGGAAGAACACATAGGCTACTAATTAAGTTTCTTTTTAATCCCGCACGGATATTGTCGCGGGCGACAGCTAGTGTATAATAAAAATTAAATTGAAATATAACTCATCACGCTAATATCTTTAGGTTAATCTTCTAACATACCAATTTGTTAGGTTTAGTGCTGCTGAGTGCGTCTAGATTAGTTTTGGAAGGCACTTGGAACTGGGCGATGTTGAGCACAGTTGATACTAGAGGTCCTTTCACGTGGATGTCGAGTGGAGACGCGCTGTGCAAACTGGGCGATATGTTCACCTGAAATGTAGTTGAGAAAATTAACTTTTTCACGATATTAAATGGATTTATCAATAACTTATATACATAGTGATAAATTTAAACTTTATAAAGGGCACATAATGTTTTATCCTGAACAATTAATTAATTCCACAAATTACATTAAAAATGTATTTACAAATAAAACCTTTCAACGCCTAAGCTATATATATTGCAATTTCCCTTTACTTTATCTGACAATTTCCACAAATGTTGAAAATAAAAAAAAATTGTCATGGTTTCCTTCGACTTATAGTAATTTTTTGTTTTTGTTTTAACACTCAAAGCCTTATACTAGGTTTTAAAATTGGGTCTATAGAAGAATAAATAATTAAACATGCAACATACTTCTAAAAGCCAAGGTTTGAGGTCTTCATCCAACAAGACATCAATTCCAAACAGCTCGTAGCAATTGTACCGCGAAGTGACATTTGCTTTTGTAAGCGAACTGATGCTGGCCTCTCCTGATATAATTGTTTTTATCACTAAATCCTTCAACGATTCCCAAAGCGAGTCTGTATCTACGTTCCTATCAGTCTTCAGGTAATGGAAAAGAGATTGGAGAGTCCTGAAAGAAAAAAAGATATGATTTGTGACGTCACAACGCGATATGCTTTTGAACATCGCATATTTGAGGTGAAGTTTAATGTTTTTTTTTATTGTTTAATTAAATATAAAAATTAAAAGAAAAATATATTTAGTAACCTATGTGTTTTTCCAGACTTTGTTCTATATGTAAGTCAAATTTCATCGAGATCCGTTCAGCCGTTCTGAAGATACCTACAAACAAACATCCATCCATCCATCCATCCATCCATCCATCTACACATTCGCATTTATAATATTAGTGATGTATGTAGAGGAATGAAAAACATTTTGTTACCATTTATGTCCTTCACAGGCGGCGAAGTCTTCATTAGGCGTGTAGTTCTTTGACAGTCTATTGATTGAGTAGTTTGTTAAATGCATATATCTGTCGTTTAACGATGCTAGCTCATCGTTGTATTTGACTGAAAAATGAAACAATTATTTTTATTTATATTTGGTTTTAACAGAGATTTACTCTATAGAAAGCTATAAAATCAAATACAATAAAAAGCTATAAAAAATTTAAAAAGATCAATCGGCCATCCGAATACGCCGAAATAGCAAAGCTGCCCGTAGACATCCGCAATTGCAGATGCATTGTTGCCTATCTTTTATATTTTCCTCCCCTCCCTCAAATCCACTTCCCTTACCTACCTACCTACCTTACTGTATGAGAGAAGAAATGGAATGGAACGGGATGGACTATGATTACATCTACCAAAGTAAACTCGCAGAGCGAATTGATACTCGACATTTAACAACAGATAACGTAATTTAACTCACCTGAAGCAAACCTTGCCAAGCCATCTTTGTAGAGATAAATCCTGAGCGGGTGTATGGAGGTGACAAGAACGTAAAGCCGCATATCAAACTTGTTGCCATTGATGAGGTAGGGCTTGGAGACGTAGCGCTGCACCACCACTGGTCGCTTCTTTGGGATCTGAGTCCAGCGGGATACCACCTTGATGCCTGTGCCCCGCGCTGACGCCGGCTGGACGATAAAACAATTCAAATCGCTTTCCACTTAGGATTGAAAATCATAAGTGCTATAATTTACCATACTTGTATGTTACTATGACAAATTTTCGACCAAATTGTATAGGCTAATGATTCGACAACGGGCAGGAAACATCAGTCAATAATGTCCCATTACATTTCCTGCCAGTTAATTCATTTTTTATTATTAGTTCAAATCCTCACCACCTCTACTAACTGCAACAATCAGCGCCGAAATGACGATAATCAAATAGGTACAAAATATCAAGGTTTATAGCCTTTACATGTATAGAGGTCAGTGTCCTCAGTGCATACACGCGATCGATATGTGAGTGTGTGGCAAGAAATTAATAAGAGGAAGGTTACTTACAGGTTTTATGATCCATTTTTCATTATTTGCGGCATGTTTTTCCCAATCATGTTTCAATATCTTCATATCATGAGGCAGTACATACGTCTTGGGCATTATACCAAATTCATTCATACCATATTTTGAGACTAACTTCTGTAGATTTCTCCACAACCGATCCTTTCTTCCTATGTGAAATGTTCCCGGGAAATGATTCATTTTCTGTCCGTCCTTTATTGCTCTGAACATTAGTGATTTCATATGTTTACCCCATATACCTATCCAGTCCACGGTCTCTGTAAATAAGAAAAAATCATTTAGTACTATCGGGGAATCTGACGGTATTCCACCTTAAAAGCGACAATCGGTTGAACTTTAAGAAAGCATTGAGACGACGGCGCGGAAACAATAACCAATAGAATGCAGCTTTCAAATATCTGTACTAAAAGGTCGGTGAGTGGTATATGACTAATTGCTTTTACTATTATGACGTCGTTAGCGCCACTAACTGCGACGTAATTGGTTACATCGATGAAGGGTTGGAGTTTGGCTTTGTAAGAAACAAGTAAATTTTTCTGCAAGTGGAACACCGCGAATGGCCCTGACTGTATATAAGAAATTTATGATTAACAACAATAATTTGCTAAAAACTACATAGAAGCTTCTAGATATTTTCACAGACTTTTGGTTTCTGTTGACAAATAAAAAAAGGTTTTTTTAACACTAGTATCCCACCCTGATATCGTCTGCGTTTAGGATTGATCAGTATTGCTTCCAAAATAAATTACCTTCTTGTGGACATTCCGACGTATCACATTCACTCTTCACCAATCTAAATCCGGAATTAGTTAAAGTTTTCTTTACTAAAATTGGTGTTATTGTCGTCAGTTTCCATTTAAGATGCTTTTGTATAGGGGCTGGTATCTTCAATGGCGCTGTTTCTTCGTGACTTGCAAACTTCAGATACGGCGGTACTCGTGGAAACAGTGACAATCGAAGACAACTCGTTATCGACTCTGGGATCGAGACTGGTGAATCTGAAATTATAATTTCATACAATTATTAACCTTTTTGACAGTTGTGAACAGAAATGACAACCTTTTTGGAGCCGATAGTAACTACCTTGGCTACCTTTAGCTTTTATGATATTTTAAAAAGGTAAATAGTATAAAATTACAGTAACAAAAATATGTAAACTTTTACAGAACTACTAATCTAAGATTTTTCTAGCACGGAACGACTACATGAAGGTAAACACATCAGAATTATGATTACTTTTATATCTACAAGTGTAATTAATACATTAATATTTTTTTATCATTATGTAGCAGTTTGTATTCAAAATAATTATAATAAACTTTTAAAAAAATCTATAAATTACAAGCATACGATATTGTAAAAGGCTCTCTAAATCTCATACATAAAATTATGTACCGTCATATAACTGAATCTTTATTGAGAAATTGAATTTTCTTAAAAAATCAACAATATTACTTAAAAAATAATACTAATACTTAATAATACATTGTTTAAAAAAATATATAAGTTAATAAAAAATATAGCTATATATCAAAACATGATAAATACAATATGAAAAGCTAAATTTTCTCTTTAAAACAATACAAGGTAACAACAAAAATTAAACTTAAAGGCATTTAACCTTTGCGTGATGGCAGAGTTTTAAATGGATTAATTGTGTGTAACGCAGTTAGAAATTGTTGATGTTCCGAATTTGTCTCTGTAAAGTAAAAAGTTTGAAAAAAAAAGGACAATAAATATTTTGAAAGTAACAGATTATTTTTACTAAAGTACATTAACGCCGCATTTTGAAAACATTTTTATAATGCATAACTTTTAACAGCAATCAACATCTTTGAAATACTAATATTATAAAAGAGAAAAGTTTTGTTTGTTTGCATTGAAAAAGTTCCGAAAGCACTCAAAAGATTTCAAAAATCCTTCCACTAAGTGTAACTAAACTATCCCTGGATAACATAGACTATATTAGATTTTTTATCCTTCTATTCTTGTTGAATATAAAAGTATGAAAACCGCTTAGTTCTATTAATTTTTTTTTCTTAATCCAAAAAGGTTTTATAAAATACAGTAATAATGAAACAAACCTTTCTTTTTGGGTGATACAACAGTTCCATTCAGTTTAGTAGATAATTTGGCAACAGAGTTGTGTTCCGAGTACTCTTGTTTCTTGGGAATTGGCGAGGGCGTGGGTGGTCGCTTCTCTACCTTATCTTCAGGTACATCTGTTTCCATATGCCATTCGGGCTCTGCTATATGTGGTGACGGTGTTCTGCTCTTTACTCTGAAAAAAAAATGAGAAAAATTGCAACTAATATTATAAATGTGAATCTTTGTATGGATAGATGTTTGTTATAAGGTATCAGCGGAGCGGTTCAATGGATTTCAATGAAATTTGTAAATTTGAAAAATATTTCAGACTAGCTAATTCTTAGTCTTTGGATGAAAGTTAGTTGGATGGTTTATTTTAAAATTTGATATTAATAATATAGCGCTGTACTCACAACTAGTTATTTTATATGCAAATAACATAGAATAACTTTTATAAAGTCCTGGCACTGATTAATTTAAATAAAGTTTATTTTTACTTGCTAACCGGTACTGTTCTAATTATTTATTATCTGTAACCACGCCACAGACTAAACTTTGCTAATGTCACGACGCACGGAATATTTCTCTAGCTCTGGATAATTAAATCTCTATTAAATTACGTACACACATAGACGTCCGTTGTTTATTTATACAGTTAGAATAATTATGTTTCGTTTCCTCGCAATACTTTATAATAACTTTTCGCTTTTAAAAAAAAATGCAAATGTTTCGATGGATGGATGTTTGTTAGAAGGCATCTTCAGAACAGCTGCATAGATCTCCTTAAAATTTGGAATAGATGTAGAACATAGCCCGAAAGGACCCATAGACTACTAATTAAGTTTTTATCAATTCCGCACGGATGGAGTATAGTATTAAGTAATTTTATCATAGTAGGCTTGTTATCAAAGCCGTACAAGAAGCTAGTAGGGCTAAAAATAAATACTTGCATTATCTATATCCATAAAAACACTTGTTGTACAATTAACAATCTTATCTTATCATTGCCATAGCATAATTGACAATAAGATTTAGAAAAACAACCACAATCCATAGGAATAATGATTAAGTTCATATGACGGACATGACATTAGTATTTTGCTGTTTTTGGCATCGCCAAGGAGGGGCCTTGTCCCTAGGAAATTAAAAAAGTAAAATATTTATATCTACTTTGAATAAGACCATATTAATAGCAACTTCCCCTCCCCAGACCTAGATCATCGGCTGGTGACACCCATGTTTTGTTGTTTTTGAAAACAAAATGAGTAGGATGTGAATATAATTTTAATACAAATGCTTTGACATTAAAAACTTACTATAAGTTATAAGCTAAACAGACTAAACAATCAAATGTGTAATTAGAGTCGTATTTTGGGCCGGAGTATTTAAAGAACTTTGATATGACAAATAATAGTATGTTTTCTAAATACTTGTTTTAAAAATCACTTACTGCAAAATGTCGTCCGGTACAGTACAATCAACTTTCGAGTTTGATTTCATCTTGACAATTTTGGGTTTGGTCTTTACTTTCTTCTTGACAGTTTTGACAGGTTTCTTTACAACAGGTATGGCGGTAACCGAGCTCACTGGTAACGACGGGCTAACTGCTGGACAAGTGGGCGTCGGCGAGTTTCGTCTTGACTGGAATTAAATAAAAGTAATATTAATATCATTCAGAATATTTTATATTAGACATAGAGGGTGTTCCGACACAAAAACAATTAAGTTAATCTTAGTTAAGGGCTAGTTACTAATTTGACAGAAAAATCTTTACAGATTTATTCTACTATCAATTTCTTTTATTTTTTAATATAAATATCATATTTAAAAATAGTCGTAGTAGTTTTGTTAACGTTAAAAAAAATACGAAATCTATGTTACAAAACCACGAACATTGAACGTAAAGGTGATGACAAAAATAATCTTGAAGGTTAACAATGGAGAGATAGTATTAAAAATAGATTTTATGTGTTAAGTGTTTTTTTTTGTGCGAGATCTGTTACACGCGGCCGTTTGTGTTGATATGTGTAAACCAAGTGTGCTAAAAAATGCCTTCCATACGAGTAAAATTCAATAAACACGAGAAGGATAGAGTATGCTTTTTATGGATTCAGTTTATCTATCCCTATCCACCCCCCTTCCCCACCAAACACGTCAAAACTCTTATAATACGCACAATTTTTCTGCATAATCTGTGCTATAAAATTAATAAAACAGTTTAACAGTTCTCGGATATCACCTCCGCAGTTATTACTCATACAACGTGGTCGTTGCGTTTACCGTGATGCTTTCGTCTATATATACCTTAAGCACGCAAAAGATGACGTGTTTAATTACGAGTTTTTATTAAAGCCATTGATTCATAATTTTCTGAATAACTAAATCTCAATGTATGGAAGTAATTCATGTGGTATTTATAATAGTATTATAATTTAAAGTAAAAGCTATGTTTTTCAATTCTAAATATGTAGTGCTTTAAAACTAGGTTTAAAACGTGACATGTAGTGCCTAGTTATTGTAATAGTCAACAAGATTATGCTGACATCTGTAATTAACAAGTCCTTTCCAGTAGTTTTATTGATCCGCAAAAAAACCCATAAAATTTAAACACCTCTGACGAAATCACAAAGCGAAGAAAAACGAATAAAGATAGAACATGAGATAACAAATGTATAAAAAAATAATTCGGCCACTTTCAAGAACACTAGTGGTATGAAATCAGGGCGATACAAGAATAGAACATAAGTGCGAGGAATTCGGAAAGCTTACCGGCGCGACGCACCTCTAATTGCGAACACGTGCCGCGAGAAAAGTACACGAGGAAATACTTAAGAAAAAAAAAACGAACAAACGTGTTTAGCTTACATCGCTTTTTCATATTTAAAGAAAACAAACAAGTGGCTACTTAATATCGTAAGCGAAGTGAGTGTTAGACGTCAACAATAAGCTATAAGGTTCCAGATGTGTATGCCTACATTTGAACAGAGAACATGTATGGAAGAAGACTTTTTTTGATTTGTTTAGAGGTAAAGAATCAACGCAATTGAGTAATTTTTATTGCGTTTAAATTTTGTTACATATAATCCTACATTACTTCGATGACAGATCCTTTACACTCAAAGAAGATTCACTCTATAACATTAATTGTAGAGTTAACTTTAGACAATTGTTTAACTATAGAGCGTAGCCTAGATCCAGTAACGGTTTTAGCTCTAGTAGCGCCTACGTCACCCTATTTTTTACCATGCCTTTGGGAGGTTTAATAGGGTTACGTGCGAATGTGAAATTCGTAGATCTGAGGTGCCCTTCCCTGGCCAGCGCCCTGGGCGATGGCACAACAGCGCCCTACCCTAACGTTCACCCTCCCTACATTCTCGACAGTAAATTTACAAACGTAGAAAAATATGTCAAGGTCTATGTATGAGAATTTTAAAATGTTCATGCAAAAGGAATACTGAAATGTAACCTTTTACTGCGTTCAAAATTAACATACTGCAATGCAGGACAGAGAGCAGGCCAGATTAAAAATTATTATAAAAACTTTTTAGTTAAATTTTTAACCAAAGGCGAGTTATTCAATTACATATATTTTATACAATTAACTATAATATAATTTGCAAAAAATTAGAAACGCACACAATTGTCATTTTACAAATGTTCGAAAAAAAAATTTCGATAAAAGGAAATTAAGGACCTAAGTAACTTTTGAAAAAAGAAATTTCAAAGGGCCTAAAAAAATTAATATATTTTTTGTGATTTCAAAAAATAATATTAATGAAAAAAAAACTTACAACATCGACAAAATACGGTGGTACGATTCACAAAATCTTCAAAAAACTAAATTTCCCACTTCCGGACATAAAAATAAACCTTTTAAAATTAAAACCTAGATTATTTTTTCAGAAAAACCACTATTGTCACTGATGAAATCATAATTCGGCGGAACGATACATTTGCACATTTATATTTAAAAAAAATCTCTAGTGTTGTGCGAGTGAGACGAGCCCGCGCTATGGTACTGGTATTAGTGCATCGGTATTGACATTTCGCGTGTTCTGGCTTAATGCCATAATGCCTGAATTGATGAAGCAATGTTACGTATTAGGGTCCGCATGCAATGAGCGCGCCCACACTTTTACTGAAAAGAACCGGTAAATGCGCGGGAAAATAAACTATACACAACATTCATATTTATAGCGTAAAATGTTTTAATTTAAAATATTTGAATGGAATAATATATTAGTGTAAAGAACCAATATTTAGGGCATGTCATTGATTTCAAAACTCATGTCATTTGACTCCTGTAAACTTACACTTTGTAATTTGAATTTGAGACCACCCTGAGCATTGCGTACCAAGATTACCCTAATTAAAATTATGTTCCGTGTTCTGTGTCAGTTTAACAATCTCTCATATTAGAGACGGGCTCGAATAACGACAGCGATAATTAATATCGAATTCTTTAAGCATTAGGGCCTCTACAGCCTATCGCCGTTCGGGTTCTACATATGTTCAATTTAAAAATTCAACTAATTTCCAATGAATGTATAGTTTATGTGGAGCAATTACCTAGAAGTGATAAATAGGCTCGCACGCTAACTCACAGTGTGTCAACACCCTAAATCACCAAATTAAATAGACAATAAGACGAGAATTAACAAGATGGAACTAGTGAAAAGAGACAACAGCCGACGCGGCAAATTAATCTTGACGAATTACCTGCGAACTGGAGCAATAAAACTCACGAGTTACACTATTATTCATAGATAATATTAATTACAAAAAAAATATCAAACGTAACACTTACGCAGCGACAAATTTTCCTTAGAAACTTTTTGAAAGATATCATCAGTGCTAAAAGATTTGGATTACTGTTAACACACATTTGAACACACGCATAGAAACGGTAAGTTAATATCCGCACGGAATACTGACTGAAAACAACTACACATCATCGCACCGACTACAAAAGATCGGAAATAGTTTTGAAACTTATAAAAAGAAAAACCTTCCGCTGCATGCGTCCATCTCTCCTCACTCCTACACGATTATGCAAACAATTTGCTTTTGCTAAGACGTTCGAACGGTTGAATAGATCGCGTCGTCTATCATCCATATCTCTCACGCAGTTTTCGTTTTTCGGATTATTTTGATAAGATCTATAATTGCGTGTGTAAATTTAATTAATATGTAATAAACAATTCAGCGGACTATGATAAAGTTACTTCGTAAATATAAGTGCACTTTAATTTTATAACGCGTAAATTTTCAACGATCGTGTAGGTGTACAGCCACGCATATCAGAGCCTTTAGGTAAAATGTTTTATATAGCTATATGTGTGTAAAAACTAAAGTTACATTCATCTCTATAATATTATAAATGCGTGTTTGTGTTGATGTCTATATTTATGATGTAAAATTCCCATAAGATACTGTTTTGGATCTAAATAAGTTCCTAATTTATTGAAGTATATTTCTTTACTCAATTATCACAAATATGACGCATTAAACAATAGTTTTTATATTTGGTCACAGAATATATCATATTGATGGAATTAATGTTTTGGAGTTTATGCTTTTGTACAAAAGAAATAGAATTTGCATTTTGTTAAGATTTTACCAACATTCAGAAAGGGACTAACTTGTATTAATTCAAAACAAACAAAACAACATTCTCTTTTACATCTACAAAATGTTTTTTATGCCTAGAATATACTATTTTTTGGTATGGCAACATTTTTCATCCAAATAAAAAACTTTTCAAAATCTCTTAAACAAAATATAATTCATTTATTAACACTGGCTATCTGTAATACTTAGAAAAACCACACTAAAAATAATGAACACTTAAGTAAACAATGTGGTGTTAATCTACCAAAAGATTAGGAAACTCACCACTGGTACTGTAGGAACATGATCATTATTAATTGCTGTGGTCCTCAATATATGCATTCCAAACATATCATCTCTTGCTGGTACGGCTTGGTCCTTACAGGAACAACGGAGGTTTCGATGGAAGGTTGGAGGGCTTTTAGAACGAGATGGTGATATCACATTAACAGAATTTCCATATGAATATCCACTTCCAGAATTGTCTTTTGCTCGTTTTGTATTGTTCGGGATGTAGTTTAGTCGACTGAAAATATAAACAAAATTGTAAATATCTTTTGATATACAGTGTGAGGTGAGAGGTGTAGCAGTGCATTGATTTGTGATTATTAAAAAGTTGTAGTGAAAATAGAATTTTTAGGACCTATAAATTTTTGACTACTTTAACTCAACATATTAGTAACCTTTGTCAGTTATACCATGGATTAAACTATTACCAAAAGATAAATTGATTTTGGTTAATAATAACAAGGACTAGTCCTGATTTTTCAAGACCAAAACCTCTATATAAAACATATTGTCATCTCTGTAGTTATCTTTGACAAAACAGAGATAACAATATGTTTAAAACGGAGATTTTGTTATAAAAAACCCACAGTACATGTTCCTAAAAATTACCTTATTATAATTATTAAAAAAAATACTTTTGTAAATACTCACCTATCATATCCAGGTATAGGTGAACTTATGTTGAAACTGCAGTAAGTATTGTCAGACTCACTGGCAGCCCTCTGTCTTCTCCGGCCTTCAACATTGGACTTAGGATCCTGATAAGGTCTGCTCTTAGGTTTTTTAAGTATGCCTTGTGGGGGTGACTTTACTAGAGGGTTGTTGAGTATTGACTTTAACGGTTGTTTGACTACAGGCACTTCCATCATTTCATGATCAACTCTTTCCAACAGTTCTTCAACTTTTGGTAAACGGGTATCATCAAATTTTGAATTTGGCACAGGACTGAATTGACGAGGTCTAGTAGGACTTGATCGTTGCACTTTTGATCTTGGTGCCTGATAACTGTACAAATAAAAAAAAAACAAAAATTATTATAGCAATCTCCGCCAACAAACAAATATGTAATGTAAAAAATGTTTGTTTGTCTAAGTATAAATATTTGAATTAATAATTTGGCCATTTGGCGGCCACATTGTTGTTATGTTTGACATTTAACGTTGTAGGTTATGTTGACAACTGATAACTTACCTCTGGTTTCTACGATGGTCCTGGGACATGGCGTAATCACCGTTTTCAGCGGCGGCAAACGAACATTCGTAATAAAAACGGTCGTACTTCGCCTCTTGAACGGCGTTTAGGGTGAAATGACTTTTATTTGGCACGGTGCGTTGATGACGAGGGTGACTATCCGCTGACCGATTGACGTCGCGTGTCACATCCTCGTACGGTGATCTGTCGATACCCTCGCTCCGACAGCGCCGCCGGAACACACGGGCCGGCCCCCGGCCTGACCACTCCAATACAGATCCGAGAGGGTCGCACGCGTCAAAACTTGCCTCGTAGTTAGGGGATGCCCGTCTGGTATCCATATCTGACGCGCCTACCCAAGACACATGGTCTAATGTCCACATTGATCACAAAACGCACCACAAATTTCACTGTTGCACTGTTAATTTTATGGCTTACAAGCAATAAGCTCTAAACGGCGTCGAGGCCAGGGGACGACAGACGACAGCTGACAGAACACCATTGAACATTTACGAAGTAATGTGCCAGCTCTCCCGCCAAAATTGAAAGAAAAATAAGTTCTTTTTATGAATAAATACTGAGCACAGTACCGAGAGTAGAAACTAGACGATTTTGTCGCACTTGCCACACAATGTTGCACCGTCGGTTCTGTGTGCATTCATACATTTCATAGTAATGGCGATCACAATAGTAATTTTGTAAATAATTTTTGTTTATAGCCTATTGACTATAAAAAAATGTATTGATTTTAATTTAATTAAATTATTTCTAGAAATATATATCTATGTTATAAACTTTTGTTCTTTTACTAATATTAATAAACGGACTTGTTACTGATTTGATTCTATTATAATCAGATTGGGTGTAAAAGTGTATCGTGTTTTTAGAAAAGAACCAAGAACCAATATACAATGGCATTTGCATTTGACTATTTTATATCCGATGGCAGCACCATCTTTCTAGCTTTCATCAAATCACTTTGGTAACCTCAAAAATGTATCAAGCAAAGGTTCAAATAACATTTTTTCTAAAAGTAGAATACATCCAAAAAATGTTTTTTTATGGTATAAGAATATAAAACATGTTTTGATTATTTCAATCGTCATATTAATTAATATTAGATCATCACATGACGCCCTTTCCATAACATCCGGGATCTTTAAAAAAAACGGTATTAACGACATTGAAATCACCAGCCTGGTTACCATTATGCCAGTATAGACTGCGCTTAAAATCAGAGCTGGCATAATTAACAAATTGCCTAATTTGAACCAGTAAACCCATACGGTCCATTTCAGGCCAGAACTACTATACTGGCATATGGTAAACCAGGCATTATTCTCCCTAAATTATCGCTGCCATAATGTAAACACACACTAGCGCCAAAAAAAAATGGCAAGGCGATCTAGTTTTGAGGCTAGATTGACCATTTTAATGCAACTGGCATAACGAAAACGCCTTGTCCTGAACCAGCCTGGTTTGTGGTTTTAAATCTGGACAAACTTACCTGATCCGGTCCATAGTTACAATAGCTCACTAGGGTAGCGACCCTATCAATGTCAAAAAATAACAAAAAAAAACATTTTTATCAGAACCGCGTTACTTCACAAGTCCGGGTTTCGTTGTTAGCCATCATTTTACTAAACATTTGAACAATTTCATATGCAATTGCGTATGTCTATTGGCATCGGTCACTTCGCTATATCAGCGATTTCAGGTGGCCTCTCGCTCGTTTGCCACCTTATGGTATAAAAAAAAATTCATCATTGTGGTTCAACATACAAAAAAAAAACAAAGATAAGAATTTTTATTTTTTATTGTGCATTTTGTAGGCAACATGCCTCTGTCGCATCCACGACCGGCGGAGTAGAGACAGCCTAGATTTATTAGCGATATTATTATGAATTAAATGTATGGTGGATAAAATAAAAGTCAAATATAGGAGAATCAGTATTCTTTTTATACAGCAGTAACCTACCTAAACCTTACAAATGATGCCATTATACTTAAATTAATACGAATCTGACTCTATATATCAATAAAAAATCTGTGAAAATAATATAGTAATATATTTCGATAAAAAAACAGGTGCATTGTTTCAACCATAATAGTCTGGAATTTCCTTATCATTTTCAATCAATACACAATGTAATATATTATTCCAAATGAACAAATTCATCTTACTTATTGGAAAAACACGTCTTAAAGCCAAGAACTTTTCAATTACTAATCGCTTGGCGTCAATTATGTACAAAATTTAAACGTTTCTTCAACACAACAAATATTTAACTTCAATATGTCTACGCATGTCGCATCACCAAGGTCTATAAATATTATAATCAAGGATAAGATATAAAATTGTTAGAATTATAACCATTGTATTATCTGTACATACAAAAACAGTCCCGCACAGAGCACTTAAAACTAATTTATTAAATGAATAATTTTAACTCTACCCAATAAAGTAACATTTTAATGTTCTTTTCACAGATTGATATACAAGTAGAAAAAATATACATTACTATTAGTACTTTATAAGATGATGCCTTTATTCAGAGACCACAAGGATCCGTGTGGAATTAACTCGGCCGCAGATTTACGAGGATCCTGGCGAACACTGATGTATATTCTAAGTCAGCTAGTGACTTAATGGTGAAATCTGAAAAAAAAACTTTAGTTATTATTTTATGACAATAATCAATTATTATTAAAGCACTAATAGCCAAGGTCATGTAGTTTTGGATAGAATCCCGCCATTGTTCTTTGTGTTGATCGCAAGGCAGTACCCGGAGGGCGTGGAGTTTACCAGTGTCCTGTAACAGGTGATCTCCATAAATGAATGGCTTGGTAATTAAAGTTTTTGCTTCTTTCCTATATAAACGCTCCTATTGATGTAACATGACAGTTAATTCTATTTATATAATTAAATCGAATTCACAACCCTGCTACAAACCGACAGTGGCAAAATGGCGTAAATGAAATAGGCACAAAACAATGAATCTTATAGCCAGTCTATTAACAGAATTCAGTGGCTGTAACATTGAAGATGGATCAGTATATTATGTACCTTAGCTGGTGAGCAGCGCGATGTTGATCTCCTTGACCATCTTGACGCGGTGCAGCATTTTGGCAAGCGCGGCGCGACTGAGCGGTTGCGTGGAATACCACACCGGGGAATCGGGTACGCAAGACCGCTCCGGTTGTAAGTAGAACACATCGTTGCGCGTGCGCACCGACTCCGGACTAAACATTATGAAAATTAAAATACATACAGTTTTTTACTATAAGTAGATTTGATGTGGAAGATTATTAAAATTAGGACCTAAGAAACTACTATTGACCGGTTTTTGTTTTGTGAAATCATGTGGAATTTATAAAAGCATATTTTAAATTGTCTATGTCACAGAAAATTTGTTATTGTTTTAGACCTTCGACATAACTCCTAACATTATTTTTAGGGTTATAGTGAAATAAAGATTAAGTTGAAAAACTTACCATTTTGATATATAGAATTCATATAATTTAACAGGACAGCGAAGTGGGTTATCTTCATTTTCTTGTTGCTCATATACTTTTTTCTTTCTTGAATTAGCTTCTGCAAATTTACATAAATATTCATATCAACTCCCCTATTATAATTATTTTTGCCTGACTAACAATATGGTAATGTTTTTTTGACTTCTCCATCCTATCATAATATGTAATTTTTATATATTCTAGTCTATGTTTAAATTTAATTGGTGTTCACCTAGTGCAGACTGTGGCGGATAAAATCGCAGCAAGACATTCCTGGACCCGGGCATCTTGGCCTGACCTGGCTGATTCGGGTTTCGTTTCCAATGTTTCATTATGTGCGAGAAAGATAGCTGCATATGTTCCTCTACCGTCTGCAAAAGTAATATGTGAGGTTAAAATGACCATTTAGCATTATTATACATTGTAAACGGAAAAAAATACTTACAACTAAATTAAAATGTTTAGTATTAAAGAACATTAAAGTAGACAAGAGTACGTGAGGCGAATGAGCTCCTAACTGTTTGCTCTCCCAGAGATGCTCCTCTTCCACTCTTGTTACAATGTATTCTGCAATAACAAAAATATTTATTCTTTTTTTAGTGAAATAAATGAAATAAGGCCTATGTTTTCTGCTTATAGCTAAGCTATGCTTCATATTGGTCAAGGAATTAAAAAAAAATATAAACTTTATAAAACCATAAGTATTATTATCACTTACGCGAATCGTTATATAAAACTGAAAACTTTCTCGCAACTTCGTCCAAGCAATCTGTAAACTTCTCATAGTATGGATCCGTAAATATATTATCTATTCTGCCATTTTCAAATAAGTATTGTTGAATTCCTATAACAGTAAAAAAATGTTAGAAATCAACACAGAAGTATAGAAGGTCATCAACACCCATGATTAGGTCAAAATAACCGTTATTCATAAGATTCAATGCAGGCAATGCCTTGAAAATTCACTTTCTTAGATAAAACCCTTAGTGGCATTTAACTATAATACTAACCTAAAACCAAATAGTAAATAGTGTCCGGTGCATATTCGCTGCCGTTAGGCTTGCGCACCTCTTTAACAAACAGACAAAGCGAGTAGTTCAACTCATCAGCTGTTAACTGTAATATCTCAGACTTGAACGGCTTCCGGCGTATAGAGCTCTTCTCTATCTCCGCGTTCTTCGTCATCACCCACTGCTTCCATGCGTTTACACCAAACGTATACTGAAAATATAAATTTCCAAAAGTTGGATAAAAATAACACTAACACTCTTTTTTATTTATAGAATGACCTGACTACATCATTAAAAGTTCATGTTCATCTTCACCACGGAACTCAGGCCTTAGGGGTGACTAGGCAAAGCCCTCTCATCGTACTTTGCCAATGTAATCATATACCTACAATCTGTGGTGATGATATACCTTCAGACACATGTTGGCGTCGGGCTTCTCCACCGGTTCTCGCGGGGGCTCCGGCGGCGGGGGAGCGGGCTCAGCACGGCGGCGTTTGGACCGCGTGGCGCGTGTAGGCGGAGGCGCGGCTTCGGGCGCGGGTGCACGTTTTCGAGGCGCTGCCGCGCGGAGTGCGGCCACCGCGCGCTGCTGCTCCAGGACCATCATCTGGTGCGCGTGCATTCCTTCGCCTTCCAGACCTACATACATTTTTAATTACTTACTTATAACCGGTATGTATTAAATTTTTCTAGATATTTAACTTCTAGTTCACATAAAAATGGAAACAAACAAAATGACATTACATACTATTATTGCTAGTAATTCGTTTTCTCAAGTCAGAGTTAACTTTATAATAATTCATGTATCACATTAAAGTAACTTTTTCAGTTCATGATTAAATAAATTTTGTTCATACCTGGCATACCGGGATGCGAGCTCGGCGTGATTGTATTTGCCGTCATCGCGGACTCGAGGTCTACAGGCTGATCCTCGTACTCGGTGGCCATCTTTAGCGCCATTTGCAGCATGTCCTCGCCAAACGCATTATTGCCGTCCATACCTCCCACCGGGCTGAACGTATCTTCTGAAAAGAATCAATTTAACAAGCGATACATAAATGTGCTCTTTTGCTTTATACACAAAGCAATATAATAACGACTCTATCTTATACTATTAAATTTGTTAGAATTGTGCATTGTATTCAACATAATTCTTACCATTATCATCATCAGTATCTGAATCACTATGATCCTTTTTCTTGTCACCAGCCACCATTTCCGCCATCATCAGCAGTTCCGCTTCAAACGGATCCGTCGGCATTTTATCGTGTATTTTATTGATCTCCTTCATTATGCCTTTAGCTGAATTTCTCGTCGTTGGAATGAATACGGGAGTCGGTATCGGTAATGGAATGGGTACGGGTATAGGGAAGGGTAAAGACCACATCGCACATGGTACGGGAACATAAATCGGTACAGGGATGGGTATTAATATTTTCCGCTCTAAACTGGAATCAGTTTGACATTCCTTCGTACAAGGATGTGGACGGCAGGAGACACCTTTTGATACCATCATCGGTTTCGTCATGGTGGCTTTGTTTGCGACTTCATGCGGAGGGAGTGTTTTCACTATAACGTGGTTGTAGACCTTGGGGGGCGGCGGTGGTGGTGGGGTCAAGGGTTTTGGGGGCGGAGGTGGGGGCGAAGGGGTGTGGGGCGCGGGCTCCGGCTCTGCCGGGACTTGTGATGCGATTCGCTTTGACTTCGAGCGGGCGTTTGAGGCGGAAGCGGCTGTGGGTTGCGGAGGCGCCAGAGACTGGACATTTGATATAACAGGAAGTGAAGATGTATTCCTTTGCACATTTTTGACGGCTGAAATAAATTATGACGGTTTGATTACTTAAAATAACAAAACAAATATTATTTAGACGCATTACGATGCAGCTTACGGTACCAAGATAGTTATAAAGATATAAATGGGTATAAGTACGTAATAAAAATATAGTATAGAACAAATTACCATTTTTGGACGATGGGTAAGTTCTTCTAGGCGCGCCGGTCGGTACTGCCTTCGCCTGTTCTAAAGTTTCTCCCGATACCAGTGGAGGGTGTTTTGAGTACTGACCCTGGAAGAGAAACAACAACACTAAAATACTTCAGACATACATATTTTTCGAGATTAATTTGATTTAGGATTACCAGGTACTGTTACTTGTACCATGAGATATTTTGATAAATTTTAATTATAAATTTGATTACCTGGAATGACATAACACATTGATATGTACAGAAGTTCCTTACTGTAGCATCGGACATTGTCAAGTGGTACTGCGCTAATGAAGTGCGTTTACACATGTCACATTTTGTTCTGAAACACAACACATGGCCACATTTAGTCAAATATTACTTAACTATCTTACTAATATTATAAATGCGAATATTTAGATAGATGGATGTATGTTGGTTTGAATGTACGAGAACTGCTGAACAGATCTTACTGAAATTTGGCATAAATATAGAACATAGTCAGGAAGAATGCATAGGCTACAATTTTTTTTATAATTCCGCAAGAACGAAGTAAGGGGCGATATCTAGTCTATAATTACTTTCACATATGATAAACATTGTTTCAAAAATATCATACCTTCTTGTAGAAACAGCATTAACCGATACTTGATAAAGATTCAAACAATTAAGTGAACACATTAAAACTATCTGTCCGTTAGTTTGTACCCGTCGTATCATGTCGAAATTGTATTTCTTCACTTTACACCAATTACACGGTACAATGTGACGCGAGTTACTGATGTACACATTCATACAGGACTTAGTGCAGAAACATTGGGGGCTCGAGTTTTCGTAAATTGTAAAAGATTTTGCTATTTTTCTTTCAAAATATTTTTTACACCAGCAACATTGATCTGGAAATAAAAACAAAAACATTAATTTTATGATACATGTAATTGATAATGACATAATAAGGAGATATATAACAAACAGTACTAACCTGGGAAAAGATTATTTACAAATTTGAAGGCAGCAAAGCAGGGATCAGAACACAACCTCTGCAAAACACCTTCACTGACCTCCACCTCAATAGTGGTGGCCTTCCGAAGCGCGCACACTGCACACTTAGCCCACACCGGCTTGGGTACTGGATTTTTACTCATATGGTCAAACTTTTCCACACATAATTGGGAACAAAAGTCTTTGAATTGTCCTTTATCGCCCACGGGCGCTAGAAACCCTTGTAGACCGGCCGAAATATCCTTTTGGCAGTAACAACAAATTTTCAAAGATTTTTTAAATTCCTCTAAACAACTAGAATTACAAAACTGTCGAATGTCATATCCGAATCTAACACAGTATTTTCCTAAACTGGTATGTGTCACGGCACTATTACAATTAGCACATCTAGCTCCGATCCTATTCTGATACCGGCCTAAACAAACCTCGTTACAAAAGTCCATCGTCTCCCAAGTCAACATCCGTTCCTCGGAAGTCAACATTAAGTAACATTGTGTACATGAACGGATAAATGTGCGTTGCCTTTCCTCTTTAGCCGCTTGTATCATTGCCGGAGTTTTAGTTTGTATCTTATAGGCCTCATCTAAATACTTATCTGTAGCATTACTTATTACTTTTAATTTCAACAATGGTGGGTTCGTCTGTGATGTATTCGTTTGTTTAACTTTAGGGGTAGGACGTTTCTTTACCAACACATACCTTCCATTTTCTGCATCATTTAAATTTTTAACACAAGCCTGGTCACAAATTGAATGTGTTAATCCATACCTCATCATGGAAAATGAACATTTTTTCTTCTCTTGACACACAAAACAAGTCTTTTTTAATTTTATCTCATTCAATACTATTTTTCTTCTCTTCATAACATATTTATCTTTTTCATCTGCCATCATACTATGTAAGCAATCTAATGAGCAATAATTTGTGTCTTCTCCATCTAATTTATAATAAAAGTAACATTCTTTATTTTCTTCACATTCCGAACAAGTAAGTAACTCTGGATTAATTTCTTCAACAACATAGTTCGAGTCGGCAACAGAAGCTTGTGTTGGACTTTCTGATAGGAACGATTTTAAACATTCTTCACTACAAATATACTCTTCGCTTTCATTATTGTTTGGTAAATGGTAGATGCAGTCTTTTTCTATTTTACACTGAATACAGGTTCTTGTTGAAGGTTCAATTTCTTGAATAGTATTCAGAAAATAACTGCCAGTATCGACTGAATCTTCATTTCCATATTCCTTATCTGGAAAATTAAGTGATGTATTGAGCTTTACAATAAGTAACTAAATTAAATACATAGATAAGAGAAGATGTACAATTCATTAATACAAAAAAGTAAATGAAAAAATGTGTAAAACGTAACTTACCTCCGTTTTCCTGGGAGGCGTCATCCTGTTCGTCTTCCACTTCGAATGGTGCATCCCCCGGCTCACTGTTTGTGGCTTCTTCTGCATTATCATTTTCTTTCTCTACTTCTGCTTCATTCTCCTTTTTAGGTTCACTCTCTTCTGCCAATTCCGATGCAGCTGCTATTTTGGAAAGGATAATTGAATATTCTTTCAAATCACTTTAAGTGTAGTCCCGTAAACACATTACTACTATTAACATTTAGCTTATGTTTTGTATTGTATTTAGCTTATGTTTTGTATTGTATGTTGAAAGTAGTACAAAGTACTACTTTCAACAGTTAAATACACTACAGAATAACATAAAATAAAAACAATTCTCATGTGTAAGATTATTTGAAGTTTCTCAAATACATATTTTGCTACTAACATACCACCACACTCAAAATACTTAATTGGTAATTAAGGAGACAATATCTCTACATTCTATTTAAGTTACTAAAATAATAGTAATAATCTTGTACCCTCAGCCTGCTTTCTTTTTTCAGCAAGCACCTTCTCCGCCTCTGCTTTATCAGCTTCAGAAATCTCCCGCTCTGTGTCGGGGAGCAAGCACACCTCTTCATCTGCACCGGGTTCTTCTCCAAGTTCCGCCACATTATCTTCTAACGAAACATCTTCTAAAAAAAATACACACAGTGTAGTTATACAATTTTACAATTTGTTGTTTCAATAGCCTAATGGTTAACGGTACGGATTTACGATCACAGATCGGGGATTTGAATCCCGCCTTTCGACTATTGTCGTAAACCATGTCCTAGCACAAACATAGAGCTTAGTTGGCACAAGCATAGAGCTTAGTTGGAGTAGTACAAGAAATGTTTGTAAATTAACAAAAATCTTCATATATTTAATAAATTGCAACAATGACATGTCAATCAATGTTACACTAGTTTTAATTATGTAACTAAAGCAATTATATGATTTAATTTTAAGTAACAATGTACCTGCATTATGTTCATCATCATCATCCACTGGATTGTCAACATTATAATCATCATGATCATCTTCCTCATCTAATACATTGACAGTTGCTTGTGTTGCCGTTTCAGCAGTTTCTGTCACTGAATCATTTTGTTCCCTTAACAATGCATCAAACGGATCAAGTGCCTGATAAATAAAACATTTAAATATTATTAAAATATGAAACAGGATGCTACCTGATTGATAATGACAAGTCAGATTAAGTTTTTAAACAAAATATTTGTAATATTTATCTAACCCAACTGCCATATAATACCTGTCGCATTTTGTTGTATCTTTTTTCTCAAAGAGAATGAGAGAAATAATAATATTGCTGTGGTAACCCACAGTTATGAAATTGTATCATCTAAATTTTCATTTGAGAAATCAACTTACAGTACCTGAGTATGATCATCTTGGGGTTCATCAATTGATATATTGGGGGCAGTCTCAAATTCTGGTTTTCCAACCTCATCTTTTTTTTCATCTTTATCCTCATTTTCTGTCTTTTCACTTGTCTCATTGATATCTGTTTTTTCCTGTTGTATCTCTGCACTTTCTTGTTGTGTATCTGTGCTTTCTTGTGTATCTGTTCTTTCCTCTTGTGAATCTGATCTTTTATCTTGTATATCTGCACTCTCTTCTTGCAAAGCTGCGCTTTCTTCTTTTATATCAGTAATTTCTTCTTCTATATTTGTTTTCTCTTCTTCTTTTTCTGTTTCTTGTCTTTGTAAATCCGTACTATCTTCTTGTGATAGACATTCTGGTGGTGTTTCTTGGACATTTTCAGGTCTTTCTGTGTCATTACTTTCTTCGAAAGTATTTACATCACTTAATCTATTATCTACTTCTTTAGATTCTTCTTTATTTTCTGAAAATATATTTTTTGTCAGTTAAACATTTGTATTTTAGAGCATTATATTTGTCTACTATTCAGATCTTTGCTGCAAACAATACCAACTTTTAAATATGTGTTATGTAGTATTAGTACTATTAGTAATAATGCCCTATAATTGCCTACTTTGCCAATATAAATATCCAAAATGAGCCACACACAACATAAAGATTTTGCAATGTGGATCATTTTGAGCTATATTTATTTTATGTACACTTGTATTACAGTACATTAATGGCCATACCTATTAATCAATAACCATAATAACAATTGAAATCCAGATTGTTTAGGTCTAGACAACTCTAGAACTATAATTGTACTCTCTCACACACAAAGTAATTAAAATAATCATCAGGTTAATCTTAAGTTTTGATTATTCCATAACATATTCCCACTCTAAATATACAAATATTATTATAATAAAAATAACTAAAATGGATATACCTTGCTCCACAGCACTACTTTCTTTATTATCTAACGGCACTATATTGTCTTTCTCACTAGATTGCCTTTCTTCTACACAACCTTCTTCATCACTGGCTATATGGTCCACATGATTTGATGCTTCGTTTGCAGTCCCTAGATCACTAACACTATTTACATCACTTTGTAATTCTGTTAATTCACTTTTAACATTTTCACTAGTTATTTCGTCCGAAGCAGTTTCCGGGTCTTTTGAATCTTCGTCAACATTACTTTTACCATCTCCATCCTCTTTTATACCACATTCGGATAATGTAGGAATTTTTTCATCACTATCCATGTTTCCAATCTTATTGGAATAATGGCTTCAAAGTTCTACATATATCTGAAATATAAACAAATATTAATTCACAAACTGAATTACGTCCAAATACAATTCCAACACCGGCGAACATTTTAGGTTATAATTGCTCTGCGATTATAAACGTTGGATGTTATTGAATCTTTTCATTAACGATAACGAATAATCTCAAGTACTACACTTGTTATAATTATTAGAAAAACAAATTAATTTATTACAATGAACTATTATAATTAATACAAATGACGCTTTACGGACATACAGCCACATAATCCCGCGCTTATTTGTTTTCTGCATTATTATTCTCCTTACCTTTTTAAAACTTTATAATATAGCCAAATACTTAGTATCAATCCTGATAGATACAAGAAACGATAATAATTAATTGTTTAATGCATTATTTTATGAATTTGTATCCAGGCCAGGATGCTAGCCACTATTTCTTTGTAATTAGCGAAGAAACGAAACGTCACTTTTTAAGAAAAACAAAACCATGGACTGAGTGCATTTTTAATTATGTAGTTTTTCAAAGCATTCTCTAATTTTTGTTACAAAAATTAATGTACTCACATGAATGAGAAAATTAAAACAGATCACTGGAAAGCACAACAAACGTCCACCATTTTGGAATAAACCTATCAGATTTGTGTATCGGATGTTAGTGTTTGAAACAAGTAAACTTCTTGTAAATAATTTTGTTGTGGATTATAAAAATACAATATGAATTTTATTAAAAAATTAAAACCATTATTTGAATTGGTTGTTTAGTGGTGCTGTTTATAATTTTTAAATTTAAATAGATTATGAAATGATCAATGTTGAGAGCATTTTATGTCAACGTTGGTAAGAAAACCGTAAACTTTAAAGATAAAAAAGATAAAAGACAACGCTTTGCCTTTGAATCTTTATGGTAAACTTTTTGCAGTAATTTTTGTATTTTCAAAAACCCTACTTCGATGAAATTAGATTTTAAATTAGAAAACAATTTTAGAC
>NW_013530935.1:2327441-2473758 GCF_000836235.2 Papilio xuthus | reverse complement strand
AATGCTTGTACATCACTTGCTTCATTCATTAAAAATTCGACTTGCCTGTTCTCTATTACAAATTATTTTCTTTCTTAGTGATTGGCGTAAATTTGAACAATTTTGATTGTCATTGGTTAGAATGTAGGCAATTGCTCTCTACTCCAATCAGAACGATTGTCCGCGATTTCGATAGTTGTCAAACCTCTTCAGTTATTATGGCGGGTTCGTGTTTTTTCAAGCTCAAATACGAAATGAGTAGTTATGTGCGCCGCTCGGGCGGCGACATTGACAGCGATTTGTCGAATATTCTCGTTCGCCATTTTGTGAATGCTATGGAGTTTTGCGTTAAGTAATCACCCTGAGGTAATTTAACAGGATACAAAATTCTGTAAGTACCAACTCCGTACTTCGGCTCTAACTGGATACGAGAATTATTTGAATTTATCACTAGTTGTGTATGATAGTAGCGGTGTGGCAATGGTTTTTCCTCATGATTCCACATTTCCTTGTTACTTTTTTGTTTCATTCTTATTTGCGAAATGCGAACATTATCCACATCCGTTACACCTTATCTTATTTCTAGGAACCATGTCTGAGAAATCAGTTGCGGGAAAGACAGTGCTTAAGCCACATGAAGTTGCCAGACCATTACATCTACAAAGGCTGGAAGCCGCCTTAGATATCCGGCCTTTTGTGAATCAAGTAGAGAGAATTCTAAATTCAGATGGAGGCAGCTGCAGTGAAGATGATTCAGACTCTATTTTTGAAAAGGAAATGGGCAGGGGTGATAAATTAATGCATGGTATTCTTACTACAAAACAAGGTAGTTAATAGTCTTGATTCAAATCTTTTTATAATATAACACCAACACAATTACAATTTAAATAATTCCTTCATTCAGTTTGATTAAAATAAATGAAAATAATATAAGTCCAATTATTGATTATGGATAAGTTGCATTAAAGTGTAATTTGATTCGTACACAGACTAGTGTTATATTTACATTTTATTTCAGAGCGTCTAAGTGATCGTTCACGTCTTTATAACTTGGCCTCCGTTGGTGAGGAAAGAGAATGGCTTCGTGATATCTTGCTATCATCAAGCAATGAATCTAGTAGCGAAGATGAAACTCCAGCTGCCAAAGATATAAGGATAAAGAGACTGCTGAAGGAGCGACATTATCACAATAAATATGCTAGAAAATATTATAAAGACCCAGGAGTGAGTAAATCTAAAATAATAAATTTTAAATAAATGTCGTATCTATTCAATAACATGGTATTATAAATCATATGTTTATTAAAATATTAGTTAAAGGTTAATTAAGTGGTATTAAAGTTTGCTAAAAGCAATTTTAGCCTGTCCCAGCTATAAAGAACACCTTATTTAGTTAAACTAATGAATTTGACACCATAAATATGACACTAGTTCATCAGTGCAGCAAAGCTAACATACACAAACAGCAATATTTATTTATATATAAATATAGATAAGCAAGACTTTTAGGGATAGTGATATTTTCCTTGCTAATAGAAGTTTCTTACTCGAGTTTCACACTTATAGAGGTCTCAAGTATCCAGCTTTTTCCTTATTTTAAAGAATAAAGTTGTGTTAATAATCAATGTAATTTTTAATTTTCTCTATAAACTAATGGAATAATGCTTTTGTAGAATTCACGATACATGTACTATGGAGCAGGTCTACTATCAACTATAGATAGATACCCAGAGCGTAGGGTCAACCATCCTCTACCACAACAGCCTGTATCTAGAGGCCGCAGAGGTCGACCAGCTGAAAGAGGTGCAATCAGAGGTCTACAGAAAGCTAGAAGAGGTCGAGTCAGAGAGAACAGAGTTGGAGTAAATGAAGGGAATGATATGGTTAGTGAAATTTTATAAAGTTTAATTCTCATCAATAAAAACATAGTTTAAATGTTCAACATGTCAAACCACAGTGTTTACTAGCTATAGAATAGAACTCTGTCTGTGCGGGATTAAAAAAAAACTAAATTAGTAGTCTATGTGTTCTTCTAGACTGTTCTACATCTGTCCATATATCCAAACATTCGCATTTATGTTTCTTTTTTTATATAAGTCCATATTAATCTCTTTTTGATAATACATACATGTTATTTATTTTCTTTTTAGCCTGATGGTATGGATTGGGAAGAACAATTGCGCAATTTGAAGGAAGAAAATGATACTGACGAGTTTACGATTGTGGAAAAGCCAGGCGTCAGGTAATGAATTACTTTAAAAAAATTATTATTTAGTTAGGCTTTAGTGTATAACTGCAAAGTGAATATTTACGTTTTGTAGGGGTAGGAAGAAATTATCAACATTAAAGAGTCCCGAAGCACTAACAGCTCGACGCAGACGACACTGGCAGTTGCTGGTGAAGAAGGAACTAGGTAAAGTGCAAAGAGCTCGCGGTGCCGCACATCGTGAGATGGTGCTGCACAGCAAGCGCTTGGCTACATTATGCTGCAAACATTGGAGGCATGTTGCTATGCAGGTATAGAACATTCTAGAAACAAAGTTTTTAGCACTATGTATGTAGGATATGGTTTAAAAGTTAAATCTAGTCTTTTATTTAGGGTTAGGGCTATTTTGAAAATACCTTTTAACATCCATCCGTGCATACATATGCCTCAATCAGTAATTTATTCTTTGGCATTTATGTTATTGTAAGATCTATGTACCCTTAACTTTGGGTAGGCTCCGAGACCCTCCATTGGGACATATAGTGAGATGTTGATGAAGATTTATTTAAGTGTTCAGTGCCATAGACTCATTAGTTAATTTTCATATGAATAAATCGAAACGGAAAATTAAGTAAGTTTATTATATTAAATATTATATTGGTGTAGTCACAAAAGAACATGAAAGAGACGGTATGGCGCTGCAAGCGGCTCAGTCGCGAGATGCAGGCATACTGGCGTCGGTATGACCGCGCGGAGCGAGAGACGCGCCGCCGCATGGAGCGAGAGGCTGAGGAACAGAGAAAGGTAAGTTTGTATAATTACAGCTCTATGTTTTTGATTTCATTGGTACGAGTAAACAGTGAGTCAGTTGACTGATCCGTCAAAAATTGACACTATTAATACCAAAATCGTATATCACAATAAGTCTTAGATCCCATTAAAAGATCTTTTCTTTTTTTCTCTCTATTTTGGTACTAAACGTAATATGTATTGAATTAATGCGAGGCAAAGGGATTAGCTCCTGAAACAAAGAGCAATATAGTTCAGGAGCCAACGCTGGCGAAAAAGAAATGAGTGTCACGATAAAGTTTTTATTTATTTATTTGTTTAGATGGATGTAGAACTGATGGAAGCGAAACGGCAACGACGCAAGCTGAACTTCCTGATAACCCAGACGGAGTTGTATGCGCACTTTATGCAGCGCAAACTGAACGCGGGTGGTGGGGGGGAGGACGACTGCGGCACAGACCGCATACTGCGACAGTTAGATGAAGATCGCGACCCACGGCTTGCGGCCATAGATAACTATGATAGGTATGGTGATGCAAGCTTATCGGGATTTTGATTTGATTGTGTTTTTAGGAACTAAAGACTCATTGCAACCATAATTGAAGAGCAGTGTGAAAACTTTATAACCTTTATTATTTGCTTTGCCCGCGACTTCGTTTGGGCAGAATAAAAAAAAAAAGTTGAAAAGTCTATGTTCTATACATGTGCCAAATTTTAATAACATGTGTTAAACTGTTCTGATTTTATTCACTAAATATTCAAATCAAACGTACCACACGGGAACTGTATACATTTCCGGGGTACATAGGTACATGGGAACATAGGTAGCCTGTGTTCGTCCTGACTTTGTTCTACATCTATACAAAATTACACTGAGATGTATGCAGACATTTTGGAGTTACCTTTTATCCATACATCCAAACATTCGAGTTTATAATATGACCAAAATTAAAAAAAAAAGGAAAATAGTGCTACAAAGTCGTTCTTTCTCTTTGTATAGCGAGGCAATGAAAGCCCGTGCCTCACGTAACGCGCGGGAGGCGTTCCGTGCGGAGCGTGCGCGGGCGCGGCAGTTCGGTGCGGCGGGGGACACGCCCCCCGGCGACCACGCCCAACCCAATATATTCCGCGGCACGCTCAAGGGCTACCAACTTAAAGGAATGAATTGGCTCGCAAATCTATACGACCAGGTATGTAAACAAGCTTTTACTTAAGTTCTATTCTCGTTGATATTTTTAAGGATAAATGTGTCTTTTCTGTTATCTGATGTTGTTCAAAATTGGACTGATCAAACCACCAAAGTAACATTTAAATAATATAACTATATTTTATAGTGACTCGAAGTAAATCTGTCTGTAGTTTGGACTTTTCTTAAATATAATTTAAGAAAAAAAACGATTACCATAGTTCAGTTGAATCAATTGTTGTACGTGTAAGAATAGAACAGAGATAAACATATTTACCTTGTTTAAATATCTATCTAAGTAAAAAAGTGACCAAATAGGCATATTATTAGGGCATCAGCGGTATCCTGGCGGACGAGATGGGTCTGGGCAAGACTGTGCAGTGCATCGCGTTCCTGTGCCACGTGGCGGAGCGGCTCGGTGTGTGGGGACCATTCCTTGTCGTCTCTCCCGCCTCCACGCTGCACAACTGGCAGCAGGAGATGCAGAGATTCGTGCCGGACTTTAAAGTCGTACGTAACAAATTTATACAGAAAATAATTAACCTTAATTCAAAGGTTTAAGATTCAATGTTTATTATCAATCGCATAATTACTTATTGCCACATGCAGAGTCAGATGTTTCTTAATAGACCTTTAATGTAGATGAAATAGAGAAATCTTGACTAAACCATTGTTTAAGTAACCATTAAACGACTGACCGTGTTTTTCTGAGGCCAAAATCCCTGTTTAAAACATATTGTTATCTCTGTTTTGTCAAAGATAACGACAGGGATGACATGTAATATTTGTATGTAGTCTCAGAAACCAATTGTAAATGAGGCAGTTTGAAGAAGTGTTAAATGTTTGCTGTGTCTGATTAAATTATTTTTTTTTTCGTGGTCATAATTTTTATTTTATAATTTCTAAGGTACCATACTGGGGTAGTCCGAGCGAGCGTAAGATATTACGTCAGTTCTGGGAGCGCAAAGACCTGCACACGCAGCAGGCGGCGTTCCACGTGGTTGTGACGTCATATCAGATCGTGGTGTCAGACCTCAAGTACCTGAATCGTGTGTCCTGGCAGTACATGATACTGGATGAAGCACAGGCTATCAAGAGCTCAGCCAGTATGAGGTGGAAGTTGCTACTGGGTTTCAGTTGCAGGAATAGACTACTGTTGTCAGGTTAGTTTTAATTATATCAATTTTTGGATGGATGGATGTTTATTTGAAGGTATCTCCAAAATGGCTCAACAGATCTCGCTGAAAATTGGCATAAATTTAGAACAATATTTATAGATGTAGGCTACTTATAAACTTTTTTTTTAATTCCGCGCAATGGTGTCGTCGGTATCAGCTGGTCCCTTATATTTTATAAGGAAATATATAATAAGAAACAGCATTTATTGCTTAATATATATCAAATTAATTAATAATATAAATCAAATTTAATCTCTTTTATAGTTTCTACATAGTCTTTTTATATTTTAATCTGTCACCAGGTACACCGATACAAAACAGTATGGCGGAGTTATGGGCGTTACTTCATTTTATAATGCCGACATTATTCGACTCACACGAGGAGTTTAACGAGTGGTTCTCCAAAGATATTGAGAGTCACGCTGAAAACAAGAGCACTATTGATGAAAGTAAGTTACGAGAATAACCTCTGGTTTCTAAGACCAAAATCTCTGTATAAAATATATCGTAATTTTTATCATTATCTTTGACAAAACAGATAAAAATATGTGTTAAAAGAGGTTTTTGGTCTCAGAAACCCACGTTAAACTATTTTACGGTTAATTTTCATTGATGTCACTTCTTTATGCATATTGCTGTTCCTTTTATTCTCTTTTAAGAAAACAGAGATAGCAATATATTAGTGTAATGTCAAGAAATTTAAAGTGCAAGGTCTTGAACTTTTGTGATACCTTGTATAAGAACACTTGTTTTTTTTTTAAATTATTGTTGTTATAAATGTTTAACAACAGTGTAAACTTACCGTATAGTTTATTGTTTCAGAGCATTTATCTCGCTTGCACATGATATTGAAGCCGTTCATGTTGCGACGTATTAAGAAAGACGTGGAGAATGAATTGTCTGATAAAATTGAGATTATGGTTCACTGCCCTTTAACTATAAGACAAAAACTATTATACATAGGTACGTATATAGTTTTTTTTTCATTATATACATCTCTTTTTGTTTTCTCTTCTCTCTCTTTCTTTTTTTCTCTGTTTAAAGCATTAGCATCTATTTTATCTTTTATTTAATTACGCAATAGTCCTATATTGTTATTAATAATTTATTTTATTCTTTAAGCTTTAAAAAAGAAAATAAAAATCGAAGAATTACTCCATTATTCAGTTGGAGCGGAATCCGGTCATAATGTAGATAAGAATTTTACATCTAATCTTATGAATTTAGTTATGCAATTTAGAAAGGTAACTATAATAGTTTATATTTGTTGTCAATTTATCTTATACTAGCTGTTGCCTGTGACTCTGTCCGCGCGAAATTAAAAAAATAAAGTAGCCTATGTGCTACATGTGTGGCAAATTTTATCAAAATCTTTTGTGTTGTTCCGGAGATATCTTCAAACAAACATCCATCCATCTAAAATTTCGCATTTGTAATATTAGTCAGATAAATAAAAAAAATTATAAATATCATTAAGAAAATAAGAAGATAAGAAGATGATTTTGCAATTAATAGTTAAATATACATAATTGTAATTTAAAAAATATTTTATCTTAAATTTTTCAGGTATGTAACCACCCAGAATTATTCGAAAGGCGTGACGTCAGATCTCCGTTCGCGATGCAAGTTGATGATTACCATATGCCGAAGTTAATCGCAGAAGATGGCATATTATTGCACTCAATACCATCCAAACGACATCTTTTGTACAACAAATTTTCAGTACTAACCCAGGAGTATGTACATAGAAGTATGGAGGATGGAAACTGTTTCAGTTTTACAAGATTCATGGATCTCTCGCCTATGGAGTTGTATAGGATTATGCTTTGTGGATGGTTGTTGGCGTAAGTTTTTATTATTATTTATTTATGTTTTTTTTACACAAGGCTATATAAATCTTAGAAATCCGGCAATTTTAGTCGTAAAACGACGCAATACAATACCTTTGATGTTCACACATCGCATCGCAAACTTATTCTACCATCGCCAAAGTCAGACGTGAGTAATGTAGCGATTTTCAAGATGGCAGAGCATTTCCTTTATAAAAATTACATATAATTACAACTTTTGCGTGTCAATAAACCGAACTAACGTACTTTAGTCAGCATTTATAGATTAAAAACTAGAATTTAAACTTCCAGAATACAACATTTAGAACAATGTCAAGAGAAATACGAAAAATTACGTCACAGGCGAGAATGGTGGCGGAATTATTCGGAAAGTTGTGTTAAACAAGAAAATAATGAATTTTTAGACATACCACCGAGTTATTATGATAGTACAAACTGTAAAGACATGTTACTCATATGTCCTGACGCTGATATATTGAAGCAGAGAAAACATGATAGTTTATTATGGAAAGATTTGCTATTCACAGATCCGCGGTGGGTTGAAGGTAAGAAATTATTCTTATAAATACAGTATGAGAGCGAACATGCAACAAGTGGATATGCGAGAAACATCTGTGAGCGAGAATCGTTATTCATTCCTGACGGACAACCTCTGCAAGCGAGATATTTCGATTAGAGAAAAACCTTTATAAGCGAGAAGAAGACAAAAAATCGTAGTCCATTGGAATCTCCCTTATCCAGATACTGTATTATTATAATAAAAAAATCACATTACACGCATTTTCTGTGTAATTTATTTAGTTAACTGAAGGTATTTGGAGTTTTTAAGTTAATTTTGTGTAGAATATATATGTAAAAATAGTATTTTGTTAATTTGTAGGTGGTCCATTCTATGCACACACTGAGCACTCGATAAACTTTATGGCTGAAACTGTGGAGCACAGAGCGATGAGAACAAAGAATATGAAGACGGAAGGACAGGTGACTACTCAATTTGCAGTACAAATATATCTAGTCTTTTGTCACCCATAGATACATCTAAACATTCACATTCGCAATATTATAAATGATAAGATTTACCGTGAGTATTTTTCTTTGTAATAACTAACAAGGTATTGTAGACGGAGATGCTGCAAGAAATAAAGACCGAGGATGGCGGAGTGGTACCTGTGGAGCCGCAGCCCGTGGAGGCAGCGGAGGTGCCGCACGTGGAGCGCCCGCCCATCGTGCACCCTGACACGCCCACACCGCTCCCAGCTTTCCTATATACTGTTCAAGAAAAGGTATTACTGTTTTTATTACACTAGGTGTCGACCGTGACTCCGTTTGCGCGGAATTAAAAAAGAACTAAATGAGTATTCCACAAAATGTATAAGATCTATCTTGTTCTTTTTGAAACATACTAAAGGTCAGATAATTATTGTACTGAATAATTTTACTTAACAAATTATATGTATTTTCGAAATTTATTAATTTCATTCATATACAAAATTCTAATTATATTGATGTATGAATATTTATATAAATAAAAATGTGTGTAGGTATGTGCACACACGCGTATGTCATTCGCGGTATCACGTGCGCACGCGCACCGAGAGGCGGCGCACAGATGGGGCGGGGCCGCGCTCGCACCGCTCGTAGCCAGCGCGCGCCCGCCCACTGGCTGGGCATCGTTACAAGTACCAGGTCAGTTTAACTTAATTCTTATATGTTAGTTACATTGTGTACAGCTTAAATTTTTGGGAATTGAATAATAGTGTGGAGATAGACAAAGGAAATTAGTAGCACTGTCGGTCGGGGACGTCTCAGACATACTTATAAAATCCAGATTGATGAAATAGTCAAGAATTTGATATTAAAAGCACGCATGTTTGTATAATATGTAAAAGAGAGAGAGTCGTGTCAAGACTAGCTAAACAGAACGCCGTTCTCTCTACCTACCCTTCTGGGGTACGGCGTGAGTTATGTTGTAATTTTTTATTGTATTTGACAGATAAGAATCAACTAGTGAGCGACGCGGGCAAGTTGACAGTATTAGACTCGTTGTTAAAAAGACTGAAGGAACGCGGACATCGAGTACTCATTTATAGCCAAATGACCAAAATGATTGATCTCTTAGAAGTAAGTTAACTATTTTGTATATTGTCATTAATTCAGATAAAATTTGTCATTTTTTTTGTTATTGAGCCTGCTTTTGTTTTAAGAGATCGTATATTTTTAGGAATACATGTGGCATAGAAAGCATAAATATATGCGGTTGGATGGTTCCAGTAAGATTTCCGCACGACGAGACATGGTCGCTGATTTTCAGGTAATTAAACACAAAATGTATGCATTTTCTTTGAAATTCCTTTTAAGGTGATTAAAAAGTTATGTAGTAAAAATTTCATTCCCCAGGCTAGAACTGATATTTTTGTGTTCCTGTTGTCTACGCGAGCTGGGGGATTGGGTATAAATCTCACTGCGGCTGATACTGTGAGTATTATCCATACGTACAAACATACAAACACTTGTATTTATAATATTAGTAAGATAGCTTTACGCACTTCTCTACATTAATCCTAACTATATCTAATTCCAGTTCATGCATTCGCCTAATTTCCTTTATATTAATATAATATGTAAAATAACTTAATTGTCGTATATCCAGGTGATATTCTACGACTCTGACTGGAACCCGACAGTGGACCAGCAGGCGATGGACCGCGCTCACCGGCTGGGCCAGACCAAGCAGGTCACTGTGTACCGGCTCATCTGTCGCGGCACTATTGAGGAGAGAATCGTGCAACGTGCCACTGAGAAGAGTGAAGTTAGTACAATATTTTGTATCAGATGTTCCGAACCAAAAAAGATGCTTGAGTAGTCTGTCCTCCAGTATGACATATATATGGTCCTCCTAAGAGGTATTCCTCTTAGGAGGACCATATATATGTCCATCTCCTTAAAATGACAAATCTGCAGTTCCTATAGTGTTGCGGATGTCTTTGGACGTCGTTGATTACCTAGGTCTTAGGTACCGCTAGTCTTTTGGCCCTTCCCTTAAATATATATATATATATATATATATATAAATTGTGCCAATCAAGCTGGCCTAGTATTGAATGATTTGCCTCAATGGCGCCAGTTGACTGTCCTACTGTATTGGCATAATGTAAATCAGATATTAATGGTCTTATCACGTTCGAGATTGTATTAATAATTTATTTTACAGATACAAAGAATGGTGATAAGTGGTGGCAACTTCAAACCGGACACGCTCAAGCCGAAAGAAGTCGTGTCTTTATTGCTGGATGACGATGAAATTGAACTCAAATGTAATATTACTTTTTATATTACAGCATACGTTTATTATTTAGAATTTTTTATTGTTTTCACAATGAGTTTGCGTTTTGCAGATCGTCAAAAATCAGAAGAGAAAAAGATGATAGAGGAAAGAGAACGAAAGCGAAAACTAGGAATTCTTTCACCAGTAAGTAAAAAAAGTAAAATTTGTAGGTTAATTGTCTTATAGGTTTATAAAATTGTGTAATGTTATTCAGCAACCCGGACCAGTGGAGGCGAAGCGGTCCCGTGAGTCTTCTGAGCCGGGCAGTCCGCTGCAAGTGGATGATGATGATACACTGGTAGTAGATACCACGCCACATCCATCACCGTTGCGTTAGTATTATATTGATAAATAACACTGGATTAATGGCCTTAGACCGCATTTACAAGGCAACGTCCAAACCCACAATATTGAATTGGCGATTCTAGTCGTCTATAAGTTTAGCAAATAAATTTCAACTATGTATAAAGATTGGCTCCGCCATTGTGAAATTTGAAACGACTTTTCTTAAGACAATCTTGACAGACGAAACGCGTTTTGTACGAACCTCTATTATTTTTTTTCCGAAATCGACGGTTTACGAAAATTTATGCTGTGTTTAAATTGGTTATTTTTTGCATTAGGTAGATGTATAATAAAAAAAATGTGTTTGCAGCGTACACGAATGTTCGTACGGGTTGGAGCGGTATGCGAGCGGCGAGGGGCGCTCGGAGGGGCAGGCCGCGCGGCTCAAGACACGCCTTCTCGCGCCGCCCCCCGCCCGCCGCCAGCCCCGCCCCCGCACCCGCCTCGCCCGGCGCGCCCTCCTCACCCGCAGACCCTGCTGCCATCGCCGCTGGTCAGTTGTAATGCACACTTATGTAAATACTACATAATATTTTTCACACAAGATTTTTAATCTTTTAATGCAGTGATTCGCAAAGGGGTCCACATGAACCTCCTGGGGCCCCAACTGTTGTGTGCGATGACTTGTTGTTATAGAGTTGTGGGTTCATAACTTTAGATGATAAAAATAAAAAAAAAACAGTGGGCAGTTTTAATGTATGTTTCGCCGATCATTTGAGATCTAGGTAAGTTTGTAATTTGACTAGGTGTGTATAACTAGTCGTATATACAGGTGCAGCGTTGCTGCAATCAGACGCGCCACTAGAGGCGCTGGTGGAGCGGAGTCCTATGGAGGGTCGCGGGCGGCGCGGACCGGGGCGGCCGCGGCTGCGCACGACAGCACCGCGCGCGCCCGTACGCCGCCCCCGCCGGCCCCGCGAGCCCCTGCTGGTGCCACTCGCCCCGCCCCCGTAGCAACAGCAGGTATACGTCCGCAAGCAAACAAACTTATAAATTTAGTTTTTGTGTTGATAAAATTTGAATTATCTGTTGAACAGTAAACTTTTCAATTTTCAGTTACAGTTCAACTGTACTGTTGATCATGAAGGTGTATATGTGAATAGATTATTTCATCTTTCTGCTTTAACTAGAGTTAAATAGTTATATGTAAAGATCGTATTCATTTATTTATCTAATTCTTATTATGTTACATTTCATAAATTAAATAAAAAGATTAAATAAAATTTATTATATTAAAAAAAGAGCACCACTGGCTGTGGAGTCCCATGACTCAAACAACCAGTGGTCAGAGCAGACAGGAACCTTCTCACGGTGCGTGCGGTTTCTAGGATAACTGCATTTTGTATCGGACCCTTAATCCCAACTGTGTAGCGAGAGCTTCTTGAGATGTGTGTTTATATTATTGTTACAGAATCCATCGATGTAAGATGAATCATCTGGTCTACGGAACCCACCAATAGTGCAATTATTATTTGTTATGGAACAATATTTTATGTTAAATAACCTCAATGTACCATACGTTCAAATATTAATATAATAAAAGTCGAGTAACATTTTTTTTTATTAAAAGTTTGTAAAACTTTCATCGTATTTTAAGTTATTTGTAATTTAGTCAATTTTAGTTGATGGAAATGTAAATATATATATTTTTTTAGAATTAAATACAAAGTAGTAATATTTTAGTGTTATTTTACGTAAATAAATATCATTTGAAATAAAAGGTTAACTACATAACTATTCTGTAATTGCAAAGGATGATAATAAATGAAGTTATTATAAGTTCTTATTGCCAAAATGTATGCATAAAATACTTGCTGATATTAAAAATGTGTTCAGACTTCAAAAAGGAAGAGGTTCTCAATTTGTCTATGGTTTTTTGTCACTTCGTAACTCTGCTTCTAGTTGTCTGATTGTCATAATTATTTTTTTATTCAAAACATAGCATGCGGTATTTGGTCCCATTTCTTTTTTCAACTCAAGAACTATCTGGTAGTTTTTGAGTTTTTCGTACTAAAACGTACTAGATGATTGTTTAAAAATATGAAAAAGTATTGTAGCTTTTTAAATTTAATAAATAATTCCACGATGACATCTTTTATATTTATTTTCTATGGTTTTTTCATATTAACAATATTTTATGTGTATGTTTTCAGTAGTTCGAACTAACGGAAACTATAATAACAAGACGTCTAAAGGATATGTCTTAATGTGAGGAAAACAAGGTTTTATGTATGGAGAAAATATATTTAGCAGATACTCGTGTTGATATGGAGTAGGTATATAACTAGTCATTTAACACAATTCATATTTTTTTTGCTTTTAATAATTATATAATATTTTTGACTTTACAAGACTGCTAGTATTGCATTTTTTAAATTCGTATAATCAATCTGTAATCCGTAATTCCAACGTAATTCTTTTACTAAAAATGAAATTGTTCATCATTAACTATTTGTAATTTAATTAATTTGCATTATTAAAATATTAATTTCATCCTAAAATCTACTAAATAATAATAATTATTTATTTTATATTACTATTTATGACGATTTTCCCCAAAATTCATGACAAAATTTGCTTAAATTGATGGTGATAAAATAAATCAATGTATTTAAAATCTCAAAAATTAATCTGTTTGTAAAAAATTTGTAAATAATTGAACGAAATGTAATGTGACCTTGTTTTTCTTACTAAAAAAATGTATGTATTATTGTTAACTATCATATGTAATGGGCGCTTGTAAATTTTGATATTAAAATGTAAAATAATAATTTTCGTTGATTTTATAATCTCTGCCAACCCTTTTGTTAAATGTCATTTCATATACATTTATAGTATATGAAAAAAAGAAGCATTTTACTGTTCGTCATCATCAGCGTACTGTACGTCAAAACTTAAGAGCTCGGATCCTACCGTTAGTTAGGGTTGACTAGGCCATAGTCAATCAAGCTGGCCCAAGCGGTTTGACTTCACACATATCTTTGAATTTCTTCTCAGATATTTGCAGTATCAAGATGTTTTCTTTCACCGTAAGAACGTCGAATAAATGTAACATATGTAGATAGAAAAACACATTGGTTTATGACGAGATTCGAACCCATGAACTGCAGATTACAAGTTAAGTGCTTAACCCCTTAACCACTGATACTCTTAATGCACTCTTGTCAAATCCTCTTTAAATTTCAAAAGACCTTTAGTTAACACGTTCCATGCCGTTGTATTCCCAGATACTAATATGGTAATTTTTAAATTATTCCCAGATTTAATATTACTAATATTATTTTACTGTAATCATTGTTTACTCAGTTTGCGTGTTGCGAAAAATTCACACGGAGAAAAATTCGAATTCAAAAAGCGTTTTGATCTTGATATGTACGAATTAGCAGAACAAGTTCAGTAAGTCCATTGAACGGTGTATCTGTTGAATATCGATGAGACATCAACTTCGAGAATCATTGCAAACGTTCTGCAATACGAATCAATAGAGCAATTAATACGTCTACGTCTCGGAATATGGCCGTGACAAGAATGCAACTTTTGTCTCACACGGGACCAATGCGGTTATCAATGAAATAGGGTGCACTTACATGGAAGAATAATATAAGATGTTTTTATTAAGTGGTTGTCCATTAATCATGTGAACTTTTTTTTAGCAAGTTTTAAACCACCACCCCCTCTCGTGAAATGAGGTAGAATACACCTTCTCCTGTTATATAACTAATCGTAGTTATTATATATAATACGCGACTATAAACACGAGTTTACAATATCCTCCCGCATTTCGAGTTTTATGTGATTAATGGAATGGCCCTAAAAAATTTATCAAGACTTGATAATATAGATAAGGGCAGTAGAATAATCCTGAACACGATACTTGTATATTAAATCTAGGAATAATTTAAAAATTACTAATTTTGTATCTAGGAATTCGACAGCATGAAACGTGTTAACTCAAGGTCTTTTCTAATTTAAAGAGGATTGGATAATTTTAATAGTTTTTTTTTCACAGCTTAGAAAGAAAATAACTAATAAAAACTTCCTGCCTCGCACAGCAGCGTTGTGGAATGGTCTGTCCTCGGCGGTATTTCCATACCGCTACGACTTAGGGTTCTTCAAGAAGCGAGCTTATCATTATCTCAAAGGCCGGCAACGCATCTGCGGTTCCTCTGGTATTGCTGATGTCCATGGGCGTCGTTGAACACCTCGGTGTTCCCGCTGCTCGTTTGCCCCCTTCTGTTATAAGAAAGAAATAACTTGGAGATTATTAGTAAAGAATTTAAATAATTTGTATGAGGGAGGTCTGGCTTCGGGTCGGTGCACAACATTCTCATTAGTTACATGAGCTGTGACCGAGGGTGTGACGAAGACGTTTTTTGCAATAGTTGAACCAAGCTGCTTTTTCAATTTACTATTATGAGGTAGTAATAGGCTATGTCTTAATTAAAAATAGTTCATTACGGAACTATTGTTGACCTTGGTACATCAAAGTTTGTATTAATATTAAACATTATCATTAGTGCATTGTAAAGCAAGACGTCGTTGGCTTCAGTGAACTGAAAGATGCGGGGATGCATGCGAATGAGCGCTCTAATGGCCTGACCCCGTTTACGGCCCGATCACCACGACTTTGTGGCACCGGCTAACACAATGCAGAAAAGGCTTCTTAAACCTCAAATTCGATTTCGATAGACAGAAAATTGACATACTTTAAAGACAGATGAGTTGCTTGTGTAAAAGAACGAAGGAGGAATAGCGAAAATTGGCATTGAAATTGATAAAAAAAATACCTTTATTTAAGATATTTCTTGATTTTAAATTATAAATTTTGCACAAGGAAATCAGTTTAGTTTATTCCAAAATCATTACTGTAACTATCCGGTATAGTGCGAAAAGGCCAAGTTTAGATCAGACTTTAAGTAATTTAGCAAAGCTATCTCCATACAAAGCTGTTCCTGACGCAGGCGGTCATTACCGTCGTTGCATCGGCTACATACAAATCAAATGCGCCTCGTGTAACAACTTGTAACTTTGAGTAATTTATTCGCCTTTGTTGTCATTGAATGGGAATTTGATAAATCCATTTGTATCACAACGTTTTAGTTGCTGAAACAAGCTAGTACTGAAAAATGAAGGTATATTTTAGGATCCTATTTCTTATGCAGAGAAATCAGATATCACTGTTATATAGAAAGGAATTCGAAAAATCCCTTGAACGCATCGTTAAATGACGAACGACATTGAAGTATATTTTCAGCGCGAATGCTCATTAAATAAATCAAACGACGTGATTTTCCACCTCTGCACCTTTGTCATACATCACACGATGACAGATACAAAGTGTCGACAGAGTTTTTGCGGACATCCGTCATCACAGTACGCCTTCGACACGCACTTCCGACACATTACAGATCTCTCTAAAGTTTTTGTATGGATTCCTATACTATGTTATTAACTATCCACGTACTGTCTTCATTTAAAAGCTTCTATACCAAATACATATAGTCTTGTTACTGGGATGTAGCGAACTTTTATGTGACTCTATTCAAGCGACTGCGTCGGCGCGGAATTACAGAAAAGTCTTAATAGATTTCTTTGCTATATCTATATCAACTTTCAGCGAAATACATAGAGTTGCTATGGATGTGCATTCCAACAAACATCGATTCATCTAAACTTTCGCGTTAATATTGGTATAAACTAAAATTTTCTAATTCCCTGTTTTACTATACACATGTTTTATTTATTGTTAATTTAGAAAAAAACAATGTGTTTTTTTGTTCTTTATAGATATGTTTATGGGTTGTGATTATGCTTGTCTGTATAAGTATACAGATAAGCGCTCATACGTGCAAGGCCTATAATATATGGTCATTCAATCCTTACGCTCTACGAAATATAAGCTTGAGGATATTTATTTCTATTAGTGTTATGTACATAGTTATAAACAGCGACGACGGCAGCTAAAGACGTCACTTTTAGTTAGATAAAAAAATATTTTAACAGGATCAGACAAAGGACAACTATTTTCAATTTCTGTATCTTTTTTATGAAAACGAGGGATCGCAGGAAAATATTTATCGGAAGTGGCACATTACACCCCCTAATGCTTATCCAGTTACACAAGACATCCCCTTATTAGGATAGATATTGACTTTCTTGGATATAAATAGTATTGTAAGGGTCTAGGTATAGCGGTCGGTTATAAGTATCGTCTTTAAAATACTGGGGGCGAGGAGTGTGGAATGACGGATGTCATTACAAGCTAGCAGAGATGTCACAAGGGCTCAGGGAATTTAACGTCTCTCAAACTTTTTAAGAGTAGTAATGATAATTTTGTTATAATGCCTATGATAGAACTTAATAGCGTTGCTATTTACTAACATAATATATATAACGATACAGAGTTAGGATTTCGAAGGAGCTTAGGTCCGTAAGGATTCATCCAAAGAGCGCTCTCACCAGTCTACTTTTGTTGTAAAAGATAGATTTGAAACTAAACAGTTAGTCACAAAAAATACGTCAAGTTTATGTCTCATCCAATAGGCATGATTAATTTAATTGTAATCATTTCATTTATTTTTAATTTAAGCAACATCAATAACAATTATGGTTCAAAAAGTTCGGGAACCACAGAACCGTAACCGATAACATATTGTTCTCGCGAAAGATAAGTGTCTTTTCGCCCCCAACCTTTGTTTTTTACACCTCAAATTAAAAAGTCACCGGTGGCAAAAAACCACGTATCCGATGCGGCCCCACGTGCCGCGGCGCAACAAAAATAACGCGCCAAAACGTGTGTTTCATCTACGTGACGATTTTGTTATGACTTAAATTATTTATGGTCCTGATGCTGACGGGACAAACGGAAATAGATTTTTGTGACGGTAATCGATATCATGGACACGGTGCTTTTTAAGAAATCAGGCACCGCTCGTTTTAGATGCTTATGCCAAAAAAAAATTGTGGGGTACAGATTATATACATATATTGTCTACGACATATAGTATCATTATAGTACATAGCATGCCTATAGTCTAAGATATAAGCTTTAATTGTTATTCTATCACTTTACAAACATCAATTTCAAATAAAGTAGCTGTAATTATTATTTTTTAATTTAATAAAAATAGTACGTTTCTATTGTTCCAAACTATTTCAAGACGTAAAATAAATTCACAATCAAACTTTTCAAGCAATATAAAGAAATCGCGTGATTTTTAGGACATTTAACAAAAACGAATCGCGTTCCGAATCGGTTAATAAACAATATATATCATGTATTCAGAGAATTCGGAATGAGATTGTCAGCGAAGTCGAACGAAATGTTATTTGTTCCCTGCAAAGGCTATAAAATTAAATTATGTTTTAAAGTTTTCAGACGATAGACCCGCTTCGCGTGATTTGCTACAGAAATAGTTCAAAGAACGAAATAAATTGTCATACAGAACATTTAGTAGATTAAAGCCTTAATAAAATTCCTAACCAAAAATAAATTGCTTTTCAAACATCGATATACAATACTTTTATTTAAACTTGTGTTTTAAAACATCGGAATTTATGTTTATGTTAACCATCAATTTAACAATAAGTTGTGGTTATAACAATTAAAACAACTATCTTACATATAGGAAAGTATATTTGAATCATTGGTAAGTGCTTGCACAATTTCGTTTCCATTTATATAAAAAAAAATAAAACGCTATTTAAAATTTATTTAAAAGTATTATTACCTACAAATACGTTTAGGTTACAAACTAAAACTAAATTAATGTTGCTGGCAGACTGGCAGTCGAGAAAGATTTGTGCTTTTTAAAAAAGAAAATAAAAAGTTTTGACAGTTGTGATTACTGTAACATGAAATCGAATTTTCTAAAATGAGATGTACAACGAATAAGTACTTCTAAAATAATAATTTTGTTGTGTGTTATACAAGTGATGTGAGCGTTTATTTAAAATGAACTTAATATTGTGTGTGATATGGAAAAACTAGTGTTGAAATGCGGGTAATGTTTATTGTGAAGTGAAGAAAATTGTCAATTTTTATTGACACGTAATGATTTAACACAAATATCATCAGCTACCCACCCACGTAAGTAATTAGTTATTAATCTCTAAATGGATTTACACGCATATATTTACAACAAATACGCATTTAAAATACAAATACTAAAGTTTTTGTATGAAATATTTAGCTCAGTCGTACGAAAGTCTACCATGGCTTTATTTATTTTTTAAGGTCTATAATGATAGGTTAGGATTAGGACAAGGAATGCTGTATTATCGAGACCAAGTGATTTCTTAATACTTCAAGGCTATCTAATCTTTGGTTTCAAAAACCAAAGATTACACATTAGTATAAAACTTATCATCATCTCTTTCATTACCTTTGACAAAACAGAAATAACATGTTTTATATAGAGATTTTGGACTCAGAAACCAACGATTACCGTTAATTTACATATTAATTTACGCTTAATTAATATAAGATGTAGCATCTCATAGTCTTTTAAAGTATCTAAACTATTTATAGTAAATCAATCCTCTTCAAAGAAGTCATCCGTGAGAGGAACATGGCTGATCTGGTCGTATGTGTACGCATCAAAGAACTTCTGCGTGACATTCATTGCGTAGTCTATAGCGTAATCGAGGATCGGCCCTCCGAACTCCTGAGCGACTAGTTGCGAATTCGAGTTGAGCACGCCTAGAATGTTGGCGCCTGGAATGAAGATTGTTTTTTTTAGTGATATATATTTTTTAATTTTGATTTTTATTTTCAGCCAGTATATATTTTCTGGATTAATTCAATAAACTATATCTTGTCTTTTCTAACTAAGGAGTTTCATAGGTACTAAAATTTCGCAATTTTATAATGTAGCTGTTTAGTTGCAATCCTTGTATTTTTATCGCAAATAAAATTGATCCTTATACAGTTGGAACAAGGTTTAGGACTACATTTCACGTCTTTTTTACGCTTGCTCTCGATACGAAAAGACTTCGAAACTAACATTAAACCTTGTTTCAATCTTGTAAGGTTCAATTTTACTTGCGATAAAGAATCTGCTTGCTCTGTGCCCTGTCTGTGTGAAAGGACCCTAAGGTCTTTTTGTCGTCGTTAGAGGTTTTGAATTTCAATACATTAATTTACGATACTTACTAATTTCTGGGCTTCCTCTAAATAAATTAGTCAAGTTGAGTTTCAAGTCCGTCCCATAGTCTGCTTTGTATTTGTAAGAGTTTATCTTGTAATGACCCTCGCCTTTGTCGTTTTTAACAACCTTTTCGAGAACCTCTAGATGGATTTTTTGATTCCCTAGAAAAAGAAAATTGCAGGTTGGTTGACTTCACATATATTTTTGAATTTCTTCTCAGATATATGCAGGTTGCATCACGATGTTGTCCTTCACCGTAAAAATGTCGGATAAATTTACAAGTCAAGTGCTAAAACCCCTGAGCCACGGACACTCGTAGCAGAAAATATACCACTTCAATATTTACCCATGACATCTAAGTTTTGTCAAATTTTTTGATGTAGGTACAAAGTTCGATAGTTAACCATTGCGTGATAGGAAGTGAATAATTCAAGTCATTATGCATACAACGGATATACTTTGCAAATGGCGTTATAATTTGTTTCTTAGGAGATATATTAAAGATAAGTAAAGTTTCACTTATATACGTTTCTACTATGTATGTTATTTGATAACAAACAATGAATAAGCAAATATGAGTCTAAAAAATAACTATTCAAGGGTAAAGCCATGACAATATAAAAGAGTCATCTGTTAATAGACTGTCGGCTAAAGTTACTTACATATTTTAATCTTTGCATTGCCGTCCGTGTTAAGGTTGAAAAGCAGTATCCTTCCAACAATGCTGTAATGGCCTTTGATGGTAAAGTTGCACTGGATGTCGAAAACAAATGTTCGCTGCTCACGACGCGATCTGTTTCATAGATATGTAGCAAATATGAGATTGTTCGTTTTTAAACACTGCCATGTCTAAACTATTAAATTTGGTGTAACTCTACATTTCACTGTTCTAGAAGTTCTTAAATTTATGTTCGCGACAGGTCTATTTGGCAATATTTTCATTACGGCCACGTTCGTATAACGATATGGCTCGGCTTTCGATATTTAACCCCGATTTCGTACGACGCACAAGAGTGGAGTGCAATGTACTTCGTATTTACGTAATATTCCTAGAAAAGACTAGAAAAATGCACTTTACCTTTAATCTCGTTATATTTTATTGCTCTTCAAAGCGTAATTATAATTTTAAAGACTTGTAATATGTAGGTACTAACAAAGTTGCAATTTTTTTTTCAAAACGTATGATGTAAATAATGTAGTAATTAAAAAGAAGAATAGTTTTTCTGCTATCATCTCTATTCATCTAAATCTCTTAAGAATAGGTAGATAGTATTAAGAACATAATGTCTTTAAATAATTCATCTATACAGGCTTAGATTCAGAGCTATCTAAGTACGATAGCTTAAAAAGTTCCAATCACTGTCGACCATTTTTCACGTAGCACTTTTCTCAAATCTTTGGTTAAACCTAGAATTTATTAGAATATAAAACTCTGCCTACCTTATGAGGTCATACGATTGTATTGCATACGATGTCAAGTTGCTTACATAATTTTACTTACGAAACTTTACTCGGCACACAGGTGCTAAGTCCCAGTAGTTTTCCGTTGTGGAATGTCATCTTGACGTTACCGGGGAGGGCCATCGTTATGTTCTTGTCCAGGTAAAGAGGGTCCAGGGGAGGGATGCCCGCCTCCGGGATTCCTCTGACAACGCCAGGTATGGCGTCTAGCGTAGCTTGTGTGAAGCATTCATCATTTAGTTCGCTGCAAGGATGGATGAAGTCAGCTGTGAATAATGAAATGAAAAAAATATATGTAAATATAGACATGCCTTTATATAATTTGTAACTGTGTTGAATTCGCTGTATTAATAATATATTTTATAGTAAATTACACTTTTATATATCTGTAAAAAATATTTAAATATGTTTCCCCATTAATGTTTTTTCGTACTAACTTTTAGTACTCTCATCAGTCGAAGCCAATTCTACTATAAAAGTAATTGTTACATTATTTTCTTCTCTATTTAATTTTCGTTATAACGAACGTCTGTGTATTTCTCAATTTTGGTAAAACTTTTTTACCTTATACATTTGTCATGTACCTGTTTGTCATTTTTTGCCTTATATTACGATAGTCGACCTCAGTTTTAAGGTTATTAAACTTTATTTGCATGTTGTAGAGATAAACAATGCACTCGACGAAAAGATTTCATCAACGGCCTTTGGGTCAAGAAACTGGGTCAACTTATATAACGAATAAAAACTGACAAACGCAACAGTTCATATTTTGAGATATTTTTTTTTATTTTTTCATATATTTAAATGAAAATTGATTTAATAATATTAGTAATAATATTTAAATTTAGGGATGGAAAATGCGAGGTAATTGGGATCTGTGTTTTATAATTAGTCTAATTTACGTACCTAAACAGTTTATGGGAAAACTTTGTTAAAATATTGTCAATTTCTGTAGTCTAGTAATAATTTTTTAATGAATATTTTAGAGCAGAATTTATATCTAAACCAAATGTCTTGTGCTTTTCTACTGTTTAAATTAACAGGCTGCTAATATTTCAAATCGTATTCGTAAAAAAATATATAATCAAAAATCGCTTTTCAATGTTTGTAAATATTACCAACACTAGAAAAAAAAGGTAGTTAGAAAAAAATTTATTAAAAATATACTTACGTAATGGGATTAGTTGTTGTGTGTGTTCAAAGCACGAAAAAAATAACACTATAATAATCACGCTTTTCTCCATTTTTTATTATTTTATTTGATGTTATTCACAGTAGTGGCACAAGCGACGCGAGTGGATCGAATGGTTATGTTGCCTTTGCCTCGGACTCAACATAATTTTGAACGTAATTATTAGTAAGACACCTTCAAGGACATAACTTGCACTTCTGTCAAAGTTATTAATTGAGCGAATATAAATATTTCAACCAGTGTATTTATTATTATTTACATTATTAAAATATTGACCTAGACTTTTTTTGGTTATTTTTATTATTGTATTTCTCGCTTTGAAAAGTATAAAATGTACTTACTTATTTGTTATAAGATTACTAGCGATCGCATGCGACTTCGTCATCGCGCAAAAAAAAATATTTCAAGTTACTCATAAACATCAGCTATAGCTGCCTTCGGCCGTTTCGGAGATGACTTGGAAAAAACGCGGATTTACAGACAGATAGACAGACAAATATTACCTACCGGCACCCTTTTTTAAATAATTTGTATAGATTGCACATCTAACGAGTCTACTAAGATAATTTTATATATTAACTGATGATGACTGTAATAACCAGTTTTTGGATGTTCATATTTTGTTGATATAAGATTTTGCTGTTTATAAATTGTCAGGCGCTCTTTATACTTGTAAAATTTACATAAAAGTTATTTGTAGCTTAGAATTGTAACAAGATCGTGGGAGTTTAATATAGTAAATATTTACAAACACTTGTAGTTCCGCGTCACCAAACGCCCAATAAAAGTCAATCGCTTCATTATTCACACGATTGGGCGCGCACAATGAGGCTGCATCATTGTTGTTCACAAAACCGCACTTAATTCGCCAACATTGGGCCCAATTACGTTCATTCAGTATTGTGTTGATTTACCGATTCTCCGCTTGCTGGTCACCGTGTGAAAATCCATCAACGTCACATATCTTTCATAATTGTGATGTATAGCTTCTCGTCATGACGTCATCCTTACTTTGGTTGTTGGACGTTGGCCTATTGAGAACAGACTATAGAGATTATTATGATCACCACTTTATTTTGACGGTATACACACATTACGAAAATGAATGTTTAGAATATTGAAGAATTTAGTCAGTATTCCAGGAATTCATGAACGTCGCACTGAGCTTGTAAATCGTCGCCAGTGCCAGTCGGCGGCGCGAGATGGTGCATCTTGCAGGGAGATGCACGCCGCTATAACAGTAAATTCTAGTCGTGCCCTCCACTGCAGAATACTAATGTTCGTTGTTGACGTGTTTCCATTATATCACGATTATTTTGTTGATATTCTAAATATGATTTGTTCAGTACAAAATATAAATAAGTCGAAGACTACAGCGTCTCATTTGCAATATTACTTAAGAACTCATAAGAAGTCCTGGCTTAGATTTTGTTGTTCTGGAGATTAGTCCTGCTTTGAAATATACTACATATGATAGGGTTTTATTGTCTTTAAAATTCTATAAATTTTTTAAGTTTATGATTAGTAGATATATTAGTGTAGTCGATAGAAAATTTAAATTCGATTTTGGTAAATTGACTCCTTATTGTTTAATATGGATTGACAATGGATACGAATTTCAACGTAGACAAAGTTAGGTTATGAATCTAGACGTACATCGTAAAAATTATCATGGAAAGTTGCCATATTGAATTGAGAAATGGCGCGAAAGTACAATAGTGTTGCTAGGTTGCGTGATTTGACATCAGCATATATCCAGCTATTTTTAACGTACGCTGCAATGACGTGCAATTTAAATGGAGAATACATACAGACAGCGTGTCTTGTTTTATAGTCTGTGAAAGTAAGATGAGATGATAGATAAGATTAAAAACACGAATATGTTAGATATTGCATGATTGTGATGTTTTATATATTATAAAATGTTGACAAATTATGTAGCAAAAATCTGGATGACCGAGCTTTGCTCACTATTTTTTTTTTGAAATTGTGTTTTTTGGAAATTATATTTAAGTACGAATTACTAATAAAATGATGAAATATGAATAATATTTTTCGATCTTACCGATAGAAAAAGTTAAATTTATGTTTAAGTCGATTATTGATAAAACACGAATAAAATGACATTTTCTAAAAATGATTCCTAGGTAGATCGATTTATCGCCCCCGAAACACCCTATATACTAAATTTTATGAAAATCGGTGGAGCCGATTCCGAGATATATATATATATATATATATAATTGAATTTTAAAATGCAATTTTCCGAAGTCGTAGTTCTTGCGGATTTTATGCATTGGTTAAAGCGGCCATTAAGAATACAATAGAGATGCACGCTCCTTTCCAAATACAAGCTATTTCGGTGCAACGGATCGACTATCGATCCTTTGGTTATTTATAGCTTAAGTGATTGTGTCTGCATTGATCGCACTTGACCAAGCTCCGTTTAGAAAATAAATTGTAACGCTATTCTTATTGCTTCTCTTTTAACATTTTAAAAATGTTTGTACTTAAGTATATATTTTTCATAACTTCTCGTACAACTTTTCTTTTTTTTTTCGGCATTATTCGGCTTTTTATTTTACTTTAGCGCTTAAGCTAAGCGGCAATAGATAGAGTACAGTAGTTATTATATCTTTAGTAGGACATGTTAAGGGAGGAAATAAAAAAATATATTAGATTGAGCTATTCTCATACGATTATGATTAAACGCTGTTCTTTTTATTTACTTGGACAGAATGTGTGTAATTCAACTATCTGATACTAGATGGCGTTGCAAGTCTTGTGTTTCAATAAATTAAAACTTTATTATTTTTTTCAAGATAAATATTATTTAAATTATGAAAATATATTTATATCGTTAGTTATAAATAAACAAATCTAAGCTATAATTTACTATTTATGCAAGTATTGCAGTCAATATCCAAAGTCTTCAAATTGTAGCAGTTGTAGCAGTGTTTTTGTTTGTATAGATCATCTGTAACAGTAACAAAATATATCATAATATTTCTGTAGTTAACTCGTTACAGAAATGAGCCGGCGCCGTGTTAAGTCCTGCGTATATCCCTCCGTACTCCGACCTCGATACAGCCGTCCCTTAACAATTTATTGCAGCGCTCTGCTTAGTCTGTTTCTGGTGGATTTGCACATCGACTCTTGTATTATTGTTGTTTGGAATAAGGAAATGAAATTGTATTAAATACAATGTAGTTTAGTGGTTAATGGCCATTTTAAGGTCCAGAAAACTGTAGTTACTAAACAAATTAGGGTTGATTGAAATTATAGTTCTATTCCGATTGACCAATCGGGTTTTAAAATGTCTCGTATCTTGGTTATTAATTACTGTTTAAAAATCCATAAAATGTTATTTCAAATAATTCCGTTTTAATCAAAATAATTTGTTTAAAACGGAACTTATCCTTATGGCAAAACTGGCTAAAGAGACTTAAGAAAAAAACGACAAATCGTTTTAGTGGAGGTCGCGTTCCAAATACAAAAGTGTTCGGGATTCGGCGGGCAGTCTGCCGGCGACCCCCGCGGCCCGTGGGAAAGTGGCCACGTGCGCCGACCTCCGCGGCCTGTTGCCTTCGTCTTCGCCAAACACACGTCACGTCTTCTATAACTATTTGTAATTGCGAACATAACATCTAGAATCTTTTTCTTAGAGATTGAATTACATAATTTTTATAATTGATAGTGTTTGTTTTAAATACTTGGGAAGACTAAATTCTCTTCTCTGATATTGTAACAGATATCAGGAAGTTAGTTTATTGATATGAATATTCAATATCTATCAAACAAATAAACAGGAGCATATATAAATTATATTTTAAATTGATTCAATAGAATCGTTTTGAGAGTGAGGCGTTTGTTGTTCAAATATAACATGTCTGATCTGATGTACGCATTCCTGCGCCGTAAGGTTTTGTTTATGATGCGCGTGCGCATGCCTTCTGAGAAGCAAACCGCCAGTGCACGTTGTAATTCACTAACAGACGCATAAACTGAGCGTGAGACAGACAGATTTTCCTACTTAGATGTTGCTATAAAGATGAATTAGGAATATGAAAGTATTATAAGTATGATTAATTTTAATTCATATGTACATGATTCATTTTAATCTTAGTAGCGTTTCTATATAGTTAAAGTTATAAACGATAAGATTTTTGAAGAAGTAAATTGGCAGAAACGTTGATACTGGCAACTTATTCCAAACCTTTGCTTCATCTTTTTTTCCACGGAAATGGAAATAAGAGTATTATGTTCTTAAGTGGTGAAACGTGGACAAAGGTAGTATGGAGGCTAACTTAAATTAGATATGAATGTGTCGTCTTTGCTTAGGGAATAACATATATATTTATATTAAAATGATTGTATAAAAGTATGTAACTTTCAGTATGGTATTAGCTGGGTCATTGATCTGTCATAACGATGATACGAACAGAACATGTGTAAATTCATAAATTACGATGAAACATAGAAAAAACAAAGATCTTTGTCATAAAGCCCATGGCGGTACAAACAAGTCAGGACGTGCCCCGGGTGAGTAGTGGGTCAGGCAGGGCGCGGTCAAGGCTAGCTATTTCGGTGTGGGTCGACGGCCGATCATCCCATGCCTGGTTCGCGATTTCACATGTTCCATCGTGTGTGTTTAGTCGCCTGTGCCGTCAAAGCGGAACATATGTTAAGATACATCGTAATATCAAATAGCAATTGGCAAGCGATGTTTGGAAATGCTAATTGATAGGGCTTTTCCATAAATCTATTTAACAATAATTGTCCATATCAATAGTGTGATTTAATGATAAGCATCCTTATTTAAATCCCTTTTAGTCTTTAATCTTCTAGTACTTAATAAGACATAAAAATAATTCCCTGATAACGGTCCGAACATCAGTCTGCGTTTATAAGACTTTGATATTAAATTGCTGTTAAATCTTTGTATTATTTCTTTACATCTGCTAAATGACGTATCAATAAAACCATAACATGTTTATTTGCTTTACAATTGTGCAAATTTTACACAATGTTTAGAGGATTTAAACTAATCTTTAGCTTATCCGAGGTGAAGCATTGTTTGTCACGTGCCATCAAGTTGTTTATGGAAATAATAGATTTATATCAAATATCAATGTAAATAATTTTCTTTGTGTAATATTTTAGGGTGACCATATGTATATGAAACTTGATAAATTTCTAGTTATTATATATTTATTGTTTTTTTTATTTATTTATGAAGTCATCATCGAGACTTGACATTAAGGGTACAGACAATCTTTTATTATATCCTTCTTATTGCAGTTCTCTTATATTTACTACATATTTATCACATTTTTATAAATCTATAAGTTTTATAAAACACCATTTTATGGTCATATCATTATAATAATTGAATTAAACAATGAGCTACAAACAGATGTAGAGTCGTCCACACAGTTGCGTGCGCGCATCAATAAAGCTAAGAGTATAATCCGCGGTGTTAACAAGTCGTCACGTCTCCGTCTCGTCCCCGCCTTGCACCCGCCCCCGTCTCCCGTTGTGTAATGACTTATCGACACTAAATCGATGTTACGATCATTTTATGTCAGCTTTGTTGGGTTATTATTTTTGAGTGGTTTTGTGTATGGCTCGACTGTCGGAGAGAAATATTATTTACTAGCTGACGCTTGCGATTCCGTCCACGCGGAATTAAAAAAAAACTAATGGCCTATGTGTTCTTCCAGAATATGTTCTATATCTATGCCAAATTTCAGCGAGATCCATGCAGCGGTTCTGGAGATATCTTCAAACATCCGTCCAAACATTTGCTTTTATAATATTAGATAGATTCATACAAGAAATTAAAATGCCTTCGATTAAATTTCGAAGTGTTTAATGACGTGTTAGTGTGTAAAAAAAAAATTAAAAAATATTTCCATCCATTCCACCCATCTAAGAAATAAAAAAATCTAAAATAAATGAAAATTATTTTTAAGTGTGTTCCGCTCTCACTTGGCCACACGTCGGTCGTTGTCACATACTAAAATTGTTAATATAAAATAAAAGTAATTTACGTATAAATCCATGTTGGATTTAACGAGAGACAGGAGGCGGTTAATACAAGCTTATTTTGTCCATAATGACCGGTATTTATAGCACGAATTATAAACCATTAAATGATACGCCTAACTAAAGTTCCCATGTTAGTATTATGCCGCGTTATGTTGCGTAAGTTCTTTATATTTTCAAGACAATTTTACAGTATCTTGTTACTTTCTTACTTATATTTAAAATGCGAATATTTAGAAGGATGAATGGATGTTTGTTTTGAAGGTATCTCCAGAATGGTTGTACATATCTCGATGAAATTTGGTATACATATAGAACATAGTCTTGAAGATCACCATCATCAGTTTACTATACGTCCCCACCGAGGGGCTCGGAGCCTACCCTAAGGTTGGGGTGATTAGGCCATAGTCAAACACGCTGGCCAAGTGTGGGTTGGTTGACTTTACACATATTTTTGAATTTCTTCTTAGATATGTGCAGGTTGCATCATGATGTTACATGTAAATCGGAAATCGAAAAACACGTTGGTACATGGCGGGATTCGAACCCAGGACCTGCAGATTGTAAGTCAAGTGCTTGACTTCTGAGCCACCGACGCTCTTAATTATTTAAAATAATTGATATTATTTTTGTAGTAATGGCAGACTTCTTGCCATAAAAAAGCAACACACGTAACTGTCACAGTTCTGTTTATTTTTGTGCTGTGAAAAATCGCGTTAACTCCGGTCCGTGGTCGCTTTTTAAGTAATACGAATTTGTTGTCATTATGTTTGACTAATTCCACGATCTTTTCGGTTTTGCAGCTGCCTACACATGTGATTTTGGTTACGTAAGACATTAGTAACATAAATCGAAGCTTAGAATATTTTCTAGCGGTTTTTCATGGCTTTTTAAGGATGGACTTGATAAATAATTAATTTTGAACTGCCGCTGAACTTCGTCCGTCATCTTACTTCTTACTAATATTATAAATGCTATGCGATTTATGGATGGATAGATGTTTGTTTGAAGGCTGAACGGATCTAGATGAAATTTGGCACACATGTAGAACATAGTCTGGAAGAACGCATAGGCTACTAATTAAGCCGCGCGGACAGTCATGACCGTCAGTTATCATTACTTACGTTAATAATACAACAACAGGAATACCAAATGCATTGGCGATATTTAGCAAATATGTTAAGTCTATTTTTTATTTCTAATTCTTTTTCTTTTTTTTATCCTTTATTACAGAACTGTATTTTAATACATATGTAAGCAAAACGGCAGGAAAAAGCTGTTTCAACTTAAACTAACTAAACTTAACGCCGCGTTATAAATTATAATTACAGCTCTCTTCAAACTATGTCAACAAATGTCAACAAGTCACAAGTTTAACTCATTAATGCGTGACTATTACCAGTTAAACACTGTTTCCTTAGTATTTACGGGCAATAACTGTTCGCACGTCGGATTTATAGACACGGGAAGTAATTAGTACGGAGAGGCGCGAAATATGGGATGCAAGGCTCGCCAAATCACTTTCACCTTTGCTATGTTGGTTAATAATGCTATAGTTTATGTATTGTTTGAAACAAAATGACCCCTAAGCTAACTTACTATTTAAACAAAAAAAATATTTAACGAAATCAAGGGAAATAAGTTATAAATGTATGCATATTATTCGCATAACGAAACATAAAAGGCGAATGGTGAAACTTATAAGATAAGCCAATGAGAACTTTTATATTTTAATGAATTACAATTTTTTTATAACTCTAACACTGGCATTGAACAAAAAATAAATTTATGAAATAATGAAGCAAAAAGGTTGCACTAAAATGTTAGGTACGTATTAAGTATCACTCCTACTATCATTAACGATGCAGTGAGTTTATAAAAATTGGCGTGTGAAACGAATTTTGAAAGTAGGACAATTGGTCGGACCTAGTATGTCTAGATGTTACGTGTTCCGTTCTATTCCTCACAATTCCGCTCTTCGATTTCGTAATTGCGTTTTGTTAGTACGTAATTATCGAACTATAAATGCTATGTAAGTTTAATTTATTGCATAGTTTTAATATAACCAATTGCGTTTGTGGGAATTCATTATTTCACTTCAAATATAGCTTTATTTCACTGAACAGTGTTACATTCCTAATCGACACCAATATTTTGTGAAAATTCGATATACAAGGACCTTGTTTTTTGCGTGTACTTAGCTTCATCAAAAGGGGGTAAAGCTTTATAACTATTGTCTCACTTCTTTTAATATCATATCAATTAATAAAATATTTATGAGATACGAGAAGGTTTCTCCGACATGCGATGGCACGAGCCTCACGACCTTAGGGCACGACCACACACTCGTGCGGCGCGCGCGTGTGTCGCGTGCCTTATTGTTTGTTTGCGCTCCGTCGTGACTGATCGTGCGCCTGCCGCCTGTTAATCGTACGCAGATGCAAATGAGTTTTTAATAAAACATATCTCATGTTATTTCGGTGTTCCTTAATTGCCCCGTTCGGCTTCTTTGTTGTTTTGCTGTCGGTCTGTTTTTGAATTAAATCGTGTCACATGTGTGATGACACCTTTAAATGTTATTATTATATACATATATGAAAGAAAGTCGTTTTAGTTACACTATTTATAACTCAAGAACGGCTTTACCGATATAGTTGAAAACTGATGAGGAGATAAGCTTAGAGCCAGGGACGGAGATAGGATACTATTTATTCATTTTTTTTCTTCGAATTTTATTTAAATTACTAATATTTTAAATGCGTATGTTTAGATGGATGTGATGTGAATGGATGGATGGATTGGCTACACTAATTAAGTTTTTTTTATATCCACGCGGACGGAGTCGCGGGCGACAGCTAGTATACAATATTTCAGTGTGGTTAGTAACAATTATTTGAACATTTTTTACTAACTGAAAATAAATAACTGCCAGTTGTTTGCTTAATTGACATTTTGAATGTTTAGTCAATGATACGTGATAGATTTGTCAAACATATAGGTTATCAAAGCACAGATAACCTAAATTATGATAAAGTTTTCATTAAAATATGTTTGAGCTTACTCTTAGCTTTAAGTTAAAAAAAAGATTTAAAATTTCTATGTCGTTTTCAATAAAGTTGTCTTCACTAGAGTTTAAGCCAGCCACTGTCCTACATGCGATGTATAAAATTTTGAGACCGCGTCCACGTGCGCGCGTGTATTCCATTTTTGTATTGAAACACCGATAACAAATAATATTATAATTTAAAGGTTTATTTGATGTAAAAGAAAGTCTTACGATGAGATTTATGATACACGCAATAGAAAAACCATTAAATCCAACGACGTTATATTGTGTTTAGTTAAAATATCAATAAATGGATATCACCTTTTCACCTTACAGTTCGACGTTTATAATACCGGTCAAAGCAATGAATTTCTATGCAAATGATATCGACATAAGTAATCAGTAGATAGCACTACTGAGTCCTTGGTATTATAATTAGAAAGTCTTGTAAAGATGAGACGCGTAAGATGTGTCGCTGCCCTAATGACCGTAGACTTGTGTGGAATGGGCTTTATGTGTTCCTTTGGGAAATTACTACGTCTCCCGTAGAACAGATTTTAGTAAAGTTTATGTCTTGTCGGTCTTCATTTTAATAATTAGAACAATAAATTAAAAACGTATTCGTTGCTTATTCTCAGTTGAGATCTGTAAACTATACAATTAAAAAATACATTAATATTTAAAAAAAAATACTTCGCAACTGGAAGATAGCTGATATATGGAAGTAACTAGGCCAATTTTACTACTGTTTTATTTTTCCTTTAATTCCGCGCTGGCGAAGTCGCTGGCGACCGCCAGTCAATAATAAATTTAACAATTAAATCCCAGCACAATTGATGTACAATGTGCAACATACCGCACACAATCGGACGGACATACGGACCGCAAAATGTGCAACAACAATAATGATGAATAAATGCAATACGTATTGCGGAAATGCAGCTTTTAGCTATAAATGACGGTCCGTCATCATAACAATGGAAGGCACCGTTGCATAAAAGGACTGTGTCAAGTTTTTACACGAGATGATAAATCAAAATGTCCTATGTTACTATGTTTCAAATATCTCTTGTGATATTTTAAAAGAATCTTTTTTTTTGACTACATACCATATTAAAAAATTACCATGTTGATAGCAAATCAACGATGCAGTATCCTAATCTAGTTAACCTTTTCTGATTATAATCAAACCTATCCTAAATTCTATACACCTTAAGTACAATAACATGAATAATATTGATAATTAGAATATAAAAACTTCGAAATTATCAATAAGTGATGGATCGTGCCTCAAATAATTATATGTATAAAATTTATATTGATGTAAGATAAAATACGTTTCCACATTCGTGGAATTGACCGCGCAACAGGAAACGCAACTATTACGCCATATGGCGGCTAGGTAAAGGGTTGAATCGTCTTTGACACCTTCGGGTCCCGTCTATTGTGTGCCGTTGTCCAATTTGTGGAAAAAACGCAAGCACCCGCCGCCCGGTCCGTTGCGATGTGGATTAGATGTGGGCAGGACTCGGTCGTATGAAATACTAATTATATTTAACGAGGCAAGTTTTACAACAGCACAAACTAAAGTGTGTGTTAATGTCTTAGTACATAGTTGTTTTTTATTTCATCGTGGTAAGTTATTCACTGTTTCGATTATATCAATCATTTATCTTACACTAGCTGTCGCCCTAGATTCCGCCCGCGCGAAAAATAAAAAAAACATAATTAGTAGCCGATGTGTTCTTCCAGACTATGTCTACATCTAGGCCAAATTTCAGCGAGATCTATGTAGCCGTTCTGTAGTTACCTTTTAACAAACTTCCATCCATCCAAACATACAAACATTCCCTTGCATAATACTAGTAAGATTTACATATCTCATTATCTTATGCTTTCATAGAAGTGAAGAACAAATATAACTCTGTTTTTAAAGTCTAAGTTTTATTCGTTGAAAAGTTATGTTCTGTTAGTATAATATAAAGTTATGTAAGTACGTCCCTGTGCGGGCCGGCTCGGCATGACAGCATGCGCACGTGTCGTGTTATTATAATGTTATAGGCTAGCCGTCACGGCTCGTGTTAATGCGCACCCGCCACCTCCGCCTGTGTTCGTGATCTGCCCTTACAGCAACCCTCAAGCTCACTAGTCCACAGATTGCAGCAAATAATTAGTTATAACTATATGATTTATTATAAATCTTAAACCTTTGCCTTGTGTCATTTGTAATGTATTAAAACATTTGTTCAAAATAAAAGCAACAAACCCTTCGTTTAAATGTTTATTATGGAATTATAATTCTAACTTTACACAAAATATATACAAAATACTACGATATATGAAATATAAGTAATTTAAGGACAACAATTTTCTCCGCTCATTGTTACAACTCACTCTTGATTCTACTGAAAAATAACAAAAGACTGCTCGATATAATAAAGAAATAAAATCTCACGGCGCCACTATGTGCCAGTAACTTTTTACTTTTTTAGTGGCGCCCTCTAACGTAATGTCATCGAATTACGCTCAGACACATATATTATATAATTATTGGTTCATCATCAGCTCACTATACGTCCCCACCGAGGGGATCGGAGCCTACCCTAAGTTAAGGGTGATTAGGCCATAGTCAACCACGCTGGCCAAGTGCGGGTTGGTTGACTTCACACCTATCTTTGAATTTCTTCTCAGATATGTGCAGGTTGCATCACGATGTTACATGTAAATCGGAAATCGAAAAACACGTTGGTACATGGCGGGATTCGAACCCAGAACCTGCAGATTGCAAGTCAAGTGCTTGACCACTGAGCCACCGACGCTCTCAATTTTTGGTTATGATTGATTATTAATGGCACTACGCTCTGAGAATAATTTTTTCTCTTCTTTTTATAATGTGACACTAACAATTTTCTCATCTGATCATGTTTAGGGTGGTATTGTCTCTGTTTCTTACGTTAAAAAAACACGTAGTTTCTTAGTAGAAAGTCCGTTAGTTCACCCTCATCATAAAATCGTAAAACTTTTCTAAATATCCATCAAACTATCTGACCATTTCCAACGGTCATTTTTTTTACCGTCCAAATTGTTTATTTCGTCGTTATGTCATAAAGGAAAGACAGGAAGGGAAGGGGTAACAGTAGCTGTTCAAATTATCGCCACCCTTATAATTCCAGGCATAAATTACTTTTTGAATGGTTTATGCAAAAGTAGTGCAGTGTTCTAAAACATTATATATTATACTGTATTCAATTTTATAAAATTGTAAAAATACAATCTTATTTGTGATGAACGTTATAGAGTATTATGTTAGTTTTGGATATGCTCTTAAATCATTTAATCATTTTATTTATAATTTAAAGGAAAATTTACGTTAACGTATTCCATATTTAATACGAAAAAAATTCTTAATTAATATTTAGGTAAAGTCTTAATTTGGAACACAGTTGTACCTCTTGAATAAACACATCCCAAAAGTCATGTGGAAACCGATCGGATTGATATGTTTTTGTCAAATCTTCCATCAGTGAAACGGACATGTGCAACAGACGTGGTTTTCGCTTTATTTTAAAAATATATTCACAAAGACAAATTAGTCGTTGTCTTTAACGTGCGTCAGTTAAATCGCAATTACGTTTTATTTACATCCGCTCCTTAATAGCATGTCTAATGTAATGAATGGGCTAGGTCCCTTATACTTTAGACTAGGTCATCCATTGTAAGTTGGATGTGACCCTATGTTATTGCGAATAAGTTTAACAACTATAGTGCTTAATTGCATATTGTTTTTTGTAATGAAATGCAGACAGATGAATAATTAATTTATTATTTTCTTATTACTATAATTAAATACTATTAAATGTCTATAACAGACTAATTTAACAGATAGAATTTGATTTAATTATTAATAAAGAAAAGCCACAGATAAGTATCATAATTTGGCAAACGACAGTACACCTTCAAATGAAATTAGTTAAAATCTACATGACGAATGAGTCTATCTTACTTCTTACTAATTTTACTTATATTATCTTATATCTTTAAATGAGTAATTCTTGTATATATATAATTGGAATATCGGAATCGGCTCCAACGATTTTCATAAAATTTAGTATATAGGGGGTTTCGGGGGCGATAAATCGATCTAGCTAGGAATCATTTTTAGAAAATGTCGTTTTATTCGAGTTTTATCGATAATCAACTTAAACATATAACATTATAAACTTAACTTTTTCTATCGGTAAGATCGAAAAATATTATTCATCATTTTATTAGTAGTTCGTACTTAAATATAATTTCCAAAAAACACAATTTAAAAAAAAATACCGGTCATCCAGATTTTCTTACTTAATACCAATATTATAAAGGCTAATGTTTAGATGGATGGATGGATGTTTGTAAGAAGGTATCACCAAAACGGTGCATGGATGTAGCTGGAATTTGGCATAGTCTGGAAGAATACATAGACTACTTATCAAGTTTTTTTTAATTCCGCACGGACGGAGTCGCGGGCGACTGCTAGTATTTTATATTTACAAGTCTACCACAATAGTATGAATACTGTTAGTTAGCTAAAGGGTAGTCTATTTATATATAATAACAAAGAAAGCGTAATATGTCTAGACTGCAACAGTTTCTCTAATGGACACATTACGCTGCGGGTGGCCACTTCATAAAATAGTAGTAATATTTCCTTCGCATCAATTTAATTCTAATTTTCTATACAAGCTTTATGAAGCCATACAGACTAACCTCATTGCTTTGCAGATGAATGTACATTCGAGGAATATCGTCAATTTGAAATCAATAGAATATAGAAATAAATTCTAATCATTGCAATATTCAATTTGATGAATGTTTTTTTGTTTTATTTTTTTAACTTCAATTTTAAATCGTTTTGTAAAAATTGATTCAATTGTGGTAGATAAATATGATGAAGGTTCTTGGAAATCGAAATGGTAATTATATTTGTTGTTAACTTTTAAACTATCAATTACTAAATAGACAAAGTTTCCATTTTACTCATTTAAATATGTCTATTTCATAATTTATAATATAATAACTTTTTGACACTAGATGGCACTGTTTACTACCTACATTAGTTTAAATTGTTGCGTATATTTTAAATATATAACATATGTTACTTCAAACAAAAACTTAGCGTTGCTACAATACCTCAGAAGGTAACATAATCCTTTCTGAAAATCTTTTGTTACAAACTAAAAAAAAAACAATACTTCTTTTGTTTTGTAATAGATACCATTATGCAGTAGATACGACTGGTGTACATTTCTTAATTTCGAATACAACCTCGACTTCTTTTTTATGTAGTAGCTGTCGCCCGCGACACGGACTGCGCGGAATTTAAAAACTAGTAGCCTATCTGTTCTTCCAGACTATGTTCTAAATTTGTGCCAAATTTTAACAAAATCCGTATAGCTGTTCAGGAGATACCTTCAAACAAACATTCATCCAAACAATCGCATTTATAATATTAGTAAGAAGTAAGATAATAGTTATGCATAAAATTAGTGCAATTTCATTTCCCAATTAGTATTCGGGAAGAAACAATTGGTAGATATGATTGTTTTGCAGATATTTCTGTTAAGATCGTTTTAAATGTACATCATTGTTTTCATTGTAAACTAAATAAGGTTGAAAGAAATTCTGGACCTGCATATTGAGGTTCGGACATATCGGCGTTAAGAGTTGGACGCCAAACAGTCAAAAGTAGGCGTCCCGGAGGCCTAATTTAGTCCTCTTTCCCTTCCCACCCTTTTCTTATAAGGAAAGGATGGGAAGTGGAAGTGGACTTTCCGGATGAGAGGATGCATGGAAAGGGAAAATATTTTCTTTCTGTGCATCCTCTTCTCCGTCCTTTAAAGGTAGGCAACACATATGTAATTGCGTATGTCTATGGGCAACGGTCACTTCGCTATTTCAGCGATTTCAGGTGGCCGCTCGCTCGTTTGCCACCTTATGATATTAAAAAAAAAGTAGACCGGTGTAGAGAAATTTACTTGACCAGGCGCCTCAAATGATGATGATATTGAGATTCGAGCTTTACAGTCAAGTATTAAGATCATTTTTGGATAATTAAATAGAGAAGGTCACAAGGTTCATAATAATATTTATTATGAACCTTGTGACCTTCTGTTTAATTCACAAAATTATAAGACTTCCCCTTTTTCGTTGTATTTTGAATATCTTTAAGATAATATGATAAATTGAAAAAGAAATCTTATCTTGAACTCTATAAGATGTTTGTAATTAAATAGAAGGGGCACACAACGGAACCGATAAGGGCACCGGAAGCGCAGACCTCTCCCTCTGGTAATCCAGTCGTTAGGGTGTTAGCACACATGACGCAAAACATCGAAATCCTCAAAACTTTACTTTCGATTTAATTGTAAAATCAAATGTTGGTATTTCAGTTTGTATTTATTAATTTATCGGTAAAACTTTTAAATTTATTGTAAAAACTTAGGATGATTTGGAGCCACTTTTTGGGGACATTTTTTATATGAGCTGACGACATGTCTTGGTGTGTTCTCAACCTATTGTGGTAATTTTTATTATATGAGTTGTGATTACGATCGTCTGGTTACAGGTTAATTTATCGCGGTCTTGCATTTATGACGTATAATGAAGTATTTAAAAGTAATTATCATATTACACTGAAGCATGGACATTTTGTTACTGGCCACAAAAATTGCATCGTTGAATTAATTAAACAAGTAATTGGTCGAGCTTTTGCAATATGGGTAATTTGACTTGATCGTAGATATCAGAGTATACCTCGTAATATGAGAGATTGGTAATCAATACTTAATTATTTTCTTTGATAAATCAGAAGAACGTTCTTAATCTTTTTACAAGAAACTCTTAAGAGGTTTCAAACTGAAATTACTCAACAACTACATTGTACGTATTTAATATTAGCTAAGATAATTTTTGAAAATAATAATTACAGAAAGATTATGTTATGTTTCATACATACATTGTAGAGATAAAATTAGGAAGGTTAAAGTAGGTAATTCTATTTTTTAGATGCAAATGATATCTGCCATGAGGCAGTACATAGATCGTAATTAGGATAATCATAAACTCAACATTATATCAATGATAGGGTGAGATTAAATCATGTGCCAACCAGTTTATAAAAATCGCTGGTTATAAGAAAATTACTTTGCGTTTTAAGCGTATTTTTTCATATTTATAACTTTATCGCTTATATTAAACCTATCGTTACCACATAATTATATCCCGAACGAACATCATAAGGATCCTGTTCGCAAACATTGTTATCAATTTCATTTTCTCTAACAAAATATTTAACATAAACTTCTTGTAATGGAAGTCCGAGGTGAAGGTTATTGACAGTGACATTACAAGCGAAAGAGTCAGAGTTAGTTGTCTACTACTAAATAGACAGATCATCGTATTGAATTTGAAATTGAAACATACTTGTCAGGAATGAAAACAAGTGTAAAATTCTGCCGTCACCGCGACGACAATTGCGCGTTGAACAAACAGCCAAATGTTTGCGTACTGATAGAATTATCGGGTGTATCGCTTCAGGCGACCTGATACACGCGGTGCGCCTGTCTGACAACCTGTTGACATTCGCAAAGCTACCGTAATAATGTTAAGCTGGGTATACACCGGTGTTGTATATTTTGTAATACGTTTTTTTAGGCAGAAGATGCTTAAAAATTTGAATAAATATGCCACTAAGATATCTGCTCTTGGATCGTCGACTTTTAAGATTCTTATATTGTTATTATTGTAAATATAACATTACATTTTAATCTGCAATGAAATTAGACATAAGACAGTGATTTGATATTTTCAGCAACGCACTTTCTCATGCTGACTGTAGACTAACTAGACACTTAAGAAAACAACAGTGGATTGAAAAGCCTTTATATAGGCAATATTTAGTAACATTTCTATGTACTATATATCTTATATATTTGAAATAAACAAGCAGACGTATCGTTAATCTCAATAGTTAATGTGAGGCTTACTAACAGTACAATTGTCTTAAGGTAATTCAACAACGACTTATCAATTAAGATAAAAAATATACTCATGAATATTATAAATATTTTACTGTTATATTTGCGTATCTGATGTTTGCTTTTTTAACTAGAAAAAGAGGGAGAATTGATAGTGACGTGACTTCCGATCACGCGAGACACGGCTGATAACGAGACATGTGTAAAAATTGGCGCCATCAATATTTGCATGTACGTAAAGTGTACGTGAGCGATGTCACAAACACAAAATATATCAAATATCTAGTCTGTGGTAAAGACCATTCATGAGGACTGCGGGGCTGGACAAAGTGAATTTGCTTCAAAGCGCGATTCCATAGCGAACTTCAAAAATGTCTGGAACTGACGCGCGACAGTCATGTCAGTCAGAATTATCGAAATTTATTGTCAGATCTCTTCAATTTTAAAGTTCGTTATGGAATCGCTGCAGTGCCAATGCACTGGGTCTATCCCCGCAGGTAAGATGGGAGTACGTGTTTTCGCAAACAAATACCTGCCGGACCCGAAACTGGTGAAGGCAAGACGCGGAAGGTATATACCCTGTCCTTACAAGACTTTTACATCCCAGGCGTTTACTACGTATATAACTCTTGAACTAAAACTTGGACGTTATTATGGTCAATTTCGGCGATTCCAATGAATTAAAACGGCAAAGGATCTAGCTTTGTGAATGTCATAGAGCGATGTTAGCAACGAGATTGTTGGCTGAAAAATAATTATGAAAAAACGATGTCAACAAAACCAAACCGCAAATACAACGGATGTATCGATATAATTTCACATGGTGGAAACAAAGCAAATAAAAATACGAACGCATCCAAATATTACACATTTTAGATGTGTAACTAAGAATTCACAAACATAATAGAGAATATTGAGATGTCACAGTGTTGAAACAGCTGCAGCTCGAATAATATTTGCGGTACCTAACGATGGGAAAGCATGGTGTCATATCTGCACCAATGTTGATACAAGTTTTCATAAATTAATGTTCCACGTACTAAAGTTTAAGTTTCATTAAAAGTTACATCTTAATTATAAATTAATATTTATATTGCCTTCAATAATACTATTTTTTCTAATAATGACTTTTTAATTAAATAAAAAAAATGTTACTTAAGAGAAATTAATGCCATCTATCTTCCAAATAGGTACTTAATTTTTCGCCAGTCTCCAAAAGATGGCAGTAGTAACGCTAAATATTCCATTTGTAAAAAGTGATTACACGACTTTTAAATTGTTTGCGTATGATTTAAATGTTGATGAGGTTTTTTATATAAATATTTTTTCCATTATTATATGTTAAAAAAAGTCAAATAATTGTTTGAACTTATATTTCTTACCTTAATTTTACTAAAATTACAAATGCGAATGTTTGAACGGATGTTTGTTTGAATGTGTCTTCAGAACGGCTGAACGGATCTCGATTAAATTTGGCATACATATAGAACATAGTCTGGAAGAACACATAGGTTACTAATTAAGTTTTTTTTATTGTTTTATTCCGCGCAGACGGAGTACAGCTAGTTACAAATAAAGAAGTCAGGAGGAAATATAACTTAGTTACTTTTGCAAAACATCGATATAAAAGCATCACATCATTATAATGATCAAAAATTATAAACGTAATGAGTATTGTTAATGTAAATGGAAAATTAATGTAAATTTGATATGAACTTGACAGTTGATGTACGAAATCGAAAACAATTATAGCATACCTTTCGCAATTAATCAATTCCGCTGTTGACAAGCGACAGCGCTTTTAGCGCTTTGTTACTTCAATCGTCTAATAGTAGTGCTTGACACGCAACACTACAGCGTTACGTAAATACATCAAGACCAGATAAATTAATAAGGATGTGTGTAGCAAATATCGATAAAATCGACATTGCACAAATACGAACAAAAAAAGAAGTTAATTTGTTAAATAATTAAAAAGAGGATTAATTATTTTTTGGGACATATTTTTATTGAAAAGTTTCTTATTATCCCAACAATCGTAGTCTTTTTCCTCTTAATATATGTAGAAGGGAATACGGAAACGAATACTTTAAGGTCAAAAGTCATAGTGAAGTTCCAGTTATCGATAAAATGCGATGTCTGTCTCTATTCCGCATCTGACACAGATGTGCGGCAGGTGGCGCTGGCGTGCAGGTGATCGCCATACTAGGCGAGCGCAGTCTGCTCTGCCGCCTAAATCTTACATTCTCGAAGTTTATTTTAATTGCTTTTAAAATGACAATGAGCACCTTACGTCCAATGCGAAAGTAGGTCGGTGTCACAGGTTGACAATTTCTACAAGCGCGGTAGTAAACTATTAAGTAAAAAACGAGATTTTTTTATGTAGTACAAACCGTATTCGTAGCAATGCGGTTTTCAAAATTTTGTTAGTCCAAATCCGAAGGTCGTTTGACTTTTCTTACAGGAGAGAAGTGCTTACATTAGTGAACATTGACACAACTTGGGATCGAATAACCTTTAATTACATTTAACTAACTCTTGTACATTACAATGGTTCTGTAAACAAGTTAATTGTCCATTAACCGGATTGATCGAACTCGTACTAAATGTCGTGTCAAATGCAATAAACTAGGGTTACCACGTTATGTTTAGGGTATACTCGTTTGCGTTTCTACCATAATTCATAGTCATATTATGTACTATTTGTTTTCTTTACATTTACTTTAAATCAAATTACACATTTAAGTTTTTGCAATTTCCTTAAAAAGATGCACAAAGGTTTCCCCATACTTATTTTTTTAAGAACAAAAGTCTTTATCAGTCGTTTGAGAATATACGTTGGTTATTTTTTTTTGTGTGTGTGAATAAAATCTTGCTTTTCACTTCATTTTGTGGTCACACTACATTGGCGCGTGCGCAGCGTCCCTGAGAAAATAACGGGAACCAAGCAGATGGTGTCGCAAAATGTCCATTACTTATGAAGTCATGAACTTAAAAGATCCGCCATTTTGATGATATTTTACTTATAATTGTAACGTTAAATGTCTATTCAATAAAACAATCAAATGATAAAATAAATCGGACAACTAAAGAAAATATTGTATACTTTTTGATACATAACACAAGCTGTAGCTCCCGATTCCGTCCGCGAGAAATTAAAAAAAAATACTTAGTGCCTACGTGTTATTCTAGACCATGTTCTACATCTATGCCAAATTTCAGCAAGATCCGTTCAGTCGCTCTGGAGATATCTTAAAAACATCCATCTGTCCATCCATCCATCCAAACATTCACATTTATAATATTAGTTAGATCTCATGTCACATCCAGCATCACAACGTTCAATTTTGTTAATTTGTAAATATAAACAAAAGCCAGTCGATCAAAAATGACGATAAACAAAATATTTCACAATTTATCGCTTTTCTTTTTAATTTTTTTAAAAATTATGTAACTTGTTTCAATTTATTACCAAACAAGAATAATGGGTATAGTAAAACGTGCAATGAAGATGGCCTTATTATTTAGTTTTTACTCATCACCGACCAAATGTCAGGGTGCACGGGTCTATATCGTCTCGTCGTGCTAAGACTTGGTACACGACCTTATAAAAATGGCTCCTTACACCGTAGCGTACCTATATTTCCCTATTTTAAGTTACAACAGCAATAATATTGGAACTCTTTTATCACTAGATGATTTTTATGTTACATATCTCGTGTTAAAGAAAATTATAACAGAAAAAAAAATGGTTTTGATGCCGATGAGGGTCAGTATCATTTTTAAAGTGAAAGTATCAAAAATGATGCTAGATAAAAGCCAAGGCCTAAAAAGGGCTGCAGAGCTACAAGAAGGAAGTTTCGGAAAATGTTACTTATCATGTGAATAATACTTTAGTTGGATTTATGTGTATATCAATAAATAGGTATAGTTAAATTATATATATTATATAAGTTTGATTCCCTCATCATGCTACGGTGTAATAAACGGTCGTTGGTCGATAGTAGAATTTCGCATCGGAATGCAAACATCAAGTGTTAATGTTTGTGATGAGAATATTTCTTAGACATTTTTATGTCCCTGAAATACATTTAACGGTAAATGAGAGAACAGTTATCGGTTCCCAATATAGTTCATACAGTTTAGTTTTATAGGAGAAGGGATAAATGTGGCAGATGTTAATTAATAATTGAAACTAGCAAACCGAAAGTTTTGATATCATGAACATTAACGGCATTCGAAAGATATTTAAATGTATAAGGTTTTTTTTAATTGCCAATTGTGACTAATCAGCCAGTTTCGATTTCCCAATAGCCATGAATCAATAAACGAATAATTTATTCCAACTACCAAATGTAAAATCATAAGACTGGCCATCTGGTAGTCTTTCAATTAGTCTGGTAAATTTAGTTGGAACCTTTCAAAATGCAAACCATTCTAAAATGTCATAGAATCGTCCAGTCGAGGTCCTTTACCGTCCCGGATACGGATTTGCTCATTGTAGCGCCTTTTAACTCAGTTTGCACATATTTATGTGTGTTATGTAGTTGTAGTTCTTTATTGTGATTTATTATCACGAAGATGATTAAAATTTCTTGTCATAATTTAAATTAAAAATCCTAATTTCATTGTAAATTTACATCTGTAAGTAATAAAAAAACAGACATTTGAATGTATCCGAACGTCTCGTCTGTTTAAAAACGCCTATCGACGGCGTGGGAAAAAGGCCTCCTGTTCGGACTCCTTTTTTCAAATCCTCTTTGTAGATTACACCTGCTGGCCGTTCGCAGCTTTCGATAAAAAAAAATCGGTTCCTTTTTTGAATGGACCTATCGTTCGGCTTCGATATTCTTATGGGTTCTTATTTTGTTAAAGTAGTCGTGAGATACTGGGCTGTACTACGATTATTAAGTGGCAGGAATCAAGACGTCGCTCATTTATTTTTAGCGTTCCGTATTTTTACAATAGTAAAGCTAAGACGTCGATTATTAACTCATTTTCCATTAAAATACTGTGTGATTCGACTGTAGTAAGGTTTGAATTGAAACAGAGGTCTCTGTGAGTAAAAATAATGTCAGGGACGGTAATATTTTGTGAAAACAAGTGGCACTGCCTTCTTCAAACGACAATTTGCCGTTGTATCAAAGTTTTCTGCTGTATTCATGCTTGCAAGTAAAGAACATAAAACTAAGAATGAAATTATAAGAAATTAAAACTAACCTAGGAAGGGAAAATATTTTTTTCTGTACATCCTCTCCTCCGTCGATTAAAGGTAGGCAACACATATGCAATTGCGTATGTCTGTAGGCAAAGGTCACTTCGCTATTTCAGCCATTTCAGGTGACCGCTCGCTCGTTTGTCACCTTATGATATAAAAAAATAGGAAAATCTCATAAATATTGCAATTGAAATTAAAATACTCTTCTGTTCGCAATACAATTTTAGACGTAAGAAACAATAATGTACTGAACCATTAAATATTTAGTTGAACTCTTACTTATCCGTGTATTTTTTACCGACGATCCAGTGTTATTGGTCATTATAGACACCATAACCGCAGCTCTTGTTTATTCCCTAATAATGATGTTATTAAAATGATTACTGAGAAATTATTTGAATTGAACTTCATCTTATTAATATTATAAATGCGCAAGTTTAGATGGATGGATGTTTGTTTGAATGTATCTCCTAAACGGTTGATCTGATCTCGCTAAAATTTGGCGCACATGTAGAACATAATCTGGACGAACACATATATTAAGTTTTTTTAATACCACGCGGACGGAGTCGCGGGCGACAGCTAGTTTTCTTATAATGAGTGTTTAAAGAAATTAAAGCAGTATCTAATTTATTAAGTTATTCATAACATCTTGAAATTTATAGAGGTTCATTGCAAGGATGAAGACAGAAATCAAAAAGGTGCAAAATTAAATTATTAGTAACGTATCTTTCTAGTTATTTTATAAACTGACAACAGATTGAGAACCATGTCATTAACAATATGACGTATCATCTCACGATAGTTTACAATCTGACTGTTATAATTGTATATAAAGAGTTAAAAGTTAATACAAAGTAGTTATTTTATCTAAGCAATTTTGTTGTGTAACTTACGGTTAAATAACGCGTTCTTTTTATATTGCAGGTTGATGACGAGACGGAGGGATGCAAGCTTAATGTAAGTAATTTCATATTTCAAATCAAATTACATTCAATTCTAAATTTATAGGTAGCTAAAATCCACCCTGACGAAATTGTAGCCAACCCTCTTTTCATCACAAAATTGTCTAACTCAATCGGATTATTCAATTTTCCAATTTAAGCGGATTATGAAATTGATTTCATCGAATTACAATGCTTTGGGGGTCTTTTTAAATTATTTTATCCATTTTAAGGTATTATTATTGAATTACGATAAATATTTTTTTAACAATTCTGTAAGAAAAAAGTAGATATTCGAATTCGTTCAGATATTCATTCAAAACTACAACAATCAAACGAAAATAAAGGCTTTTATTTTTTCCAGTCAGGGGATCTGAAGCTAAATCTTTTTTATATCCTTAAAACTCAAGTTTATCTCATACATATTAAGAATAAGAACACTTGGCTAGTAGCCAACTATATAGTGAAAAAAATAAACATGTCCTTAAATTTTCTTAAAAACTGTTAAAAGTTTATCTTAGTATTAGATCCATATCTATTTATATTAATTGTAAAACTAAAAAGAACGTTACTTAATTAGCCGGAACTTTATCACGTACAACATTACGTTGTCTATTCGAAAAAAAATGTATACCAACTTTTTAGATAAGCCGACTATTATTTAAAGATCCTGTACATTGTGGGGTCGTTTCGTTTTAGTCGTATTATCTAAGCGCAGTGACGAATGGTACAAAAAAACTATCAGCTGCACTTCCGTACCGTATTCAAGAGTAATTGGTCCGCGATAAAAAGGGTTTGTTTTAATTGATCTTTCAATTAGGTCCGTTCCAGTAATATGTTCTTCGACACTTTTTGCTTTTTAAGCGACCGCCCGCAAACAATTGTTTGTAAGCATTTTTAAGACTTGATTAGAATATTCAAAATAATTTTATACCTATTTTAATTATTTTATTACTGTTTTTTACATAATTAACAAGGCTGGTAATAAAGATTCAAATGATTGTAAAAAAATAAAATAAATCGTATAGTAAAGTGATGAAATAGCAGCTTATCTCTTCTAAATAGTTGGAATGACACGTTTTTCTAATAAGAAAAATTTCAAATTGGATAATATTTGTAAAAGTTTGCTAATGATGTTTGTTGTTCTCTCAATATTTACAATACTAGCGGTCGCCCGCTACTCCTACCGTAAATGTAAAAAAAAAAATAGTCTATAATATGACCACATATATCATCACAGTCAAAGTACCATCAAAATCAAAACAGCCAGCGGAGATTACTCGCAACAAATACGAAATTGCGCACAGATAGACAAAAATTTAGAAAATTTGATTTTCGTTATAAGCAACTTAAATACATCGTGATCGCGATATGCTTTTTTTCAATATTCTAATTTTATTAATTATGTACAGTAATTAGATATAGTCTCAATTACTTTCGAATCGTATACCGTTCTAATGTAAATAATAAATATCGTAGTCTCTTTTCTACCAAAAGGGATGAAAGGGATGTCCATATGTGTTATTACAAGTGTCGTTACAGTCAAGACCCATTCTAAAATATTCGTTTAAATTTTGAACGAAGGTAAACAAGTATACAATAGCAATTAGTCGGTACATGGGATAGCTTACGGACCATGTAGGGCGATCGGCGCGTGCGCACCGGTCGCAGTAAGCGAACAGCATTCCGCCCCCGACAGGAATGCGATGTGAACTCGCACGACCCGATGATCGGGGAATAAAATAAAATGAAAATAATCATCATCACTTCGTCTGATGAACTTTGTTACAGTGAGTTATAGTATCTTATAATTAATGTAAGCATCGATCATTAATTCCAAAATGATTTCTGAACTAAGAGTGCAGAAAAACATGCAGGTCTTACGGATCTGAGGCAATCAAAATATAAGACCTAACTTAGTTTAAATGTCATTACTCCGCGCCCGTTTTCATATGTATTTAATAATTAATCTTTGATTTTGAATGGGGTACCTAATTAACATTGCGATCAACAGAGCTCAAATTGTAAAAAACAATACATAAAATGCTTTCTAGTGTCCTTTCTATAGCTAACCTTCTCATATACCACATATTCGCATTCCTTGTACTCGAAAACAAGCCACGTGTAGAGATTGCATAACCAAAACAGCAAGGCTGTAAGGCGCTGCGAGCCGCGGCGTACGCTACAACCTGCGCGGGCGGTGTTTTTGCGTGCTTCCGGGAGGGCAGGCGGTTCCGCGTCCGCCGGAAGCCTGCAGATGAGATTCGGCCGGCTTTTTGTGCGAACCTCGCCCGGGCTTCCGGTAGATACTTGACGCAGATTGAAGGTGCATTTTGACCTTGGGGTCGTATTTCGGTTTTGTAGGGCATCCATTGAAACTCGTCTTCGTCCCAAAAGGAATACTTTGATGGTATCAAGGACTCTCTGTAAAAGAGAATTCAATATGTCCGATTAATTTAATTTGGTAGTGGGAAACTTTTGTTTATGCATAATACGACTCTGTGTAATGGTTGTGGGAATGATTTAGGATTTTTTTCTAACGCCTTTTTAGCTTCTATAATAAGATTTGTCGTTTCTAATTTAGTACTCTTAATGGGTAAATTAAAAACATTCAAATAAATTTGAATGCAATCGTATTTGTAAGGAATCAGTATATCGTTCACCAAGGTAATGTGAATATGACATATGGTAGGTATCAAACAACTTGCGTCAGCCGATTTATTTTTTCCCGCACCATCTGCATCGCGTTCTAGATATAAAATCCTACCTTTTTTCGTTTAAAAACGTCAGATTTGCATCCAAATGACATATGCCGTGTATAGAAAAGCGAAAGAAAAAACCTAGTCGAAGACTATGAAAAAATTGAGGAAAAAAAATGGTTCAAGGATCGACAGATGTACGAAAAGAAACATAGCACGTGCCATCTGCCAAATCTAAGACGCACGCACACATAGGCAATGGATCTATCGGATCGGCGCACGCGCACGGGTCGCGGCAGATGCGCGTTTACTATTGGTGGGTGATGTTTGAATTGTAACTTCCGTGTGATAAGAAATATGACTTACTAACTGTCCGGCGACCATCCAGACAGACAAATGAACCACGCTTTGTGTACTCAAGTAGCTGTTGTGTCGCAAAATGCAGCCCGAGACAATCGAATGCATTGTTCTGTTGCTTTAAGTATTAAAATTTTGTGACGTATTTTAATTAATATTATTTATGTGTTTGATTTGCATGCGTTGGTGTCATAGTAGAATAAAGCAAAAAGGTTGAAAAATTAAATCGATGTATGGCATTTTATAATATGATTACATATTCAAATTATAGTAAATGGAACCAAGTTTTTATACGGTGTATTTGTAAATACACTAAATAAATAATATATACATCTTATATTTTATGTATTACATAATGGTTAAAGTAATAATAATACTTTGATTTAATATTTAAACTACTCTTAGTTCGTGCTTAGCTTAACTTTTAGAAAGAGCTTTTTAGTAAAAAAAGCTGCTTGTACTGCAGTAGTTTGAAATAAAGGTTGACTGGTTTTATAGTTTTCTCCAGAAACTCTTGTCTTCAGTTTGAATCCCAATCGAGGGATCTTTCTGGAGTTTAATAGTGACAATTATTTTTTTTTAGTATTAAAGGTAAGCAATACTGTTATACTTTGGTGTATAAACTAACTAGGTTATCTTAAAGTTACTTTTTTATTATTTCTTTACCGTGTAAAAATCGAAACATTTCGATTTTATGTAGAAGTCCCTCGGAACAGTTTGCTTTCGTTACCAAAGTAGTCCAAATAGAGCGGAGTTTAGTTAATAGTCGATTGTCAAAGGATGACTGATGCTTTTTTGTATATTATTTTACCTTGCTTGAACCTTAAAGAAGCCTTAGAAAAACTATTTTGAAAAAAATCAATAGATTTAGAATTCTCATAGAAGAAAGCATCGCTACCTGAATATGGCAGCTGGTTGTACTTAAAACGATCCTTATTTGCATCTCTATTTAACAACAGTGTTGATGCATATCTTCGTCTCCTTCTTGATAAGACGTATGATCTATGATTTAGAAGGAAACCAGCCGTCTAATGTTATAAGGAATTGCTCGAATGTATTTTTTTCGTTATCAATTGTTTTTACAATAGATAAAGAACACCCTTTGAATAAAACAATCAATAGATTGATTGTGTATTTGAGCGAGAGTGGATGCTTATTTTAATATTTAAGCATAACTAACTGTGAAGGGTTATGGAGGATTTTGTTTTATAGATCTTTGTACTTTTGGACTTTCTACCATTACGCTTGTAATTAATTTCATAACCTCCAGACAAGCCAACAAAATTTCTGTAATGGTCGCTGCAAACTTTTGGCAGAATTTGCGACGTTATGAAGAACTACTGGTATACAATTGTGTAATTTTATTTTACAAAAAAATATTTCTTTTATAATATTAAAATTTTGATCTTTTGGTTGTGTAGTTGCAAAATAATTCGCACGTGCATTTATCCATTATTTTATCAAACGTAACTTCACAATGTAAGAATATCCTTGCAAATCAAGCTTTATACTAATCTTAACTCTATATCGCTGGAATAGAGTTCAAAATTGATTAAGATATGTTAAATCAGCTGATTCTCAAGGTTTGGGCACACGTGTTCAGGTCATAGTTGCAATTTCAGAAGATTATCCTGCAAAAAATCTCTTTCTTCAAGACTGCTTGCGCAAACAGCGTGGGAACAGATCCTCGGTGTACCCACGTGCTCGTATTTTACAAATGTACGATAGTATTCGTACCTGGCAAAAGTTTTTTTGAGAATTATGAGATATGAGGTATCTTGGTTTGTATAGAAAATCAAAAATATTGCCGATGACAGTTTTGACAATTCCTTATATTACTGTTGATCTCGATTTTTCAATGCTATACGTATTCTTTTCTCTATCAGCAATTAATAACGCTCTGTGTACTATGAACTTTTTTTTTGTGACTCAGTAGTCACTGTTTGCCTTGAAGAGGCATTAACAGCTTCACCGGGCTTGAGGTGGCCGAATGCAGATGGCGCTTAGCCTGAACATCGTTTAAGAGTAACAAGACTCGAGGGCTCCCTCAGGAGCCTAGGCTCGGGCTGTTACTTCGTTATTGTTACCGGATTGGGAGGTCACCGAGCTCTTTTACGATGAACACAAAAACAAATATTAAATAGTCACATCCAAATAGTCTATATATCTTCTTTTCCATAATTTTGTTTCACAAGCCAACCCAAAAATGCAAAAATGATTTCAAAGTTTAGAATTAGACGAAACACGTAATAAACAGACAGATATAGTTATTTCTGAATTTATAATATGAACAGCATAAGCTATTAGAAAACTGGTGCATCAAATCGGTCATTCCACGCAACGCTATCGTCGCGTGCCTTTAATTATTAACATGGTCTAATGTGTTACATTGTTAAATGGCGACAGGTCCGCTCTGAAAAAAATTGTAACATGTTAGAGCAATTAGCGAATAGAAGTGCTCGGGGCCACGCGATGTTACAGTTTGCGTCCGATTGTGAAACACATCTATTTGGAACAGATCAGTTGATTAACCTTTACGTGTTATTGATTAGAAATATATCAACGTATTCAACGAAAATAACGCTTTCCTTTGCTAAAAACAATGTGAAACTTGGAAAAGGACAAAACATGTTAGTAAAGAGAATAATTAATTCCTCGTCTATTGGTAAAAGACCTGTGCGTCCCCAGTATTAGTTGGATTTTTTGCTCGTGGAAACAACGCTGGTAGCTCGATGGAATTATTCAAATCTCTAGGTTCTCCTCTTTAGAGAACAATGAAGTTTTAACAGTGAGAAGATGGTAATGGAATGAGGGACATTTCTTTCACCTAACGTCACAAAACTCAAAATTACAAGAGATGAAAGCTATAGATATATGATCAAAATTTCACAATTCCAATAATCAAATTGCTAGTTTAGATTAGATGAATTGATGCAAAAAGTTAAACTAAAAGCAAAGCATTTAAACCCAATAACTCAATAAGTTTTCTAGAAACCCTACTAAGATATACTTAACCGAAATTTATTGATATAATCACCATAGTTTATAGTACGATGCAAGTACCATCATTGTCATACGCTTTGTGGTGGAAGACACGATTCCCATAGATCAGTTACCGTTTAAGACAACAATGGCTCATGCAGACTATGGCGCGCTGAATATGTCTCCCATTCTTTCCTTTACTGTGGCTTGATATCTTTTGGAATAAATTAGGTTTTTGTTAAGTGTGTACTAAACTCTCGAACATTTGGTTCCGTAGCAATAATTTATATTAAGATTATGAACGTTCTATGTGCTATTTTTAGGTTTGCAATAAATAAATTAATAATAACGTATTAATTAATTAATGAAAAGTAAAAGATAAGGAAGAAGTAGTTCCAAATTATTCGTATAATAAATTTAAGAGAATGGCGCAGAGAACAAAATCTTGAATTTGTTGATGTCTTTAAAATATGAAGACGTTTTTCTGGTAAACTTAACATTTTTTGATTCTAATAAAGTGTAATTTTGCCTGTAATGTGAGTAAGTCTATACGGCTCAGACATAACTTATGTCGAAGTATTTCACTTGGTTCTAAATTCGTCATCCATACAAGGATATCTTATATATACTTTGGACAATTCACTGTATAAATGGATCTCTATAAATAAAGTCCTTGTAGGGATGTCAGTTAGCTGTAAGGTGCATTCTCTTTTGTGTAACGGTCCCAGCATTCAATAGGACAATGCAAGGACAAAATTCGTTCAGGCTATTAAAGTGCTATTAGTATTGATGCTATACAATTAATTTTAATACCGTCTTCTATTTAAATAAAATAGTATTAAGGTGAAATTACCTTGGCAAATAGATTTATAGCTTAATAATAGTGATATCATAAATATGCATGTATGTCTTTGTCTTTTTTATAGTGCTTTGAAAATATTTGGAAGTGTCATATAACTACATAGCAACAATTATTTTACTATTTTTTTTTAAAGGACGTCTACATAAATTTGCACTTTTCACATACGATACTATATCCAACTGTGAAGCAGTATCTTGCTGTCCCTTTTTACAATACTTATTTATGAATTTTTCTAATCTATTTTCCATCTTTCTCGTAGTTATTACATCTTCAAGACTTTTAAAAATCGATTTTGAGATTTCATTTGTATTTCCTGATTTAATAACCATATCGTTTCCAAATCGATGTGTTTTCCCGATTCAATCTTTTAATACATTTGCGTATTGTACTTTAGAGTACAGACCACAACAACCGATTGTTGACCCAAGATCATATCGATCCTCATCGTGATGTTTATGGACCATTGTTATCCGGTGGCAGGATGCTCTTTGAGAAAGAAATAAAAAATACATAATAGATATTGACTAACCGCAGCACACACGTTTCATAGCTTTGAATATGTCGGAGTCTTTGTTCCGTATATTTGTGGTAAAAAAGAAATTTTGGATAAGCTTTTGTAGAGCGATGAGGACGCATTATACAGTATGTACTTGATATTTTCTATGTAAACGCTAAATAAATCTATCCTATGTATTTAATGGCTTTTATAGAAGTTAGAACTATTAAACTATTCAAATATTTTTTTATCTGTCAATTTACTGACATTCATAACAATAGATATGTAGTGCAATGAATTTAACTTTGCGGCATGCAAATGCAATAAGCATATTCTTAGGAATTTTGCTTCAGCAGAATTTTTGATCTTCTGTTACGTCTTAGGCCGGAGCTCAAGGCCTTATAATATGTAGTTCATTTATATGTCATTTGTGTGTATTTCCCTTTGGTTTATAATTGGAAGTACTCTTACAATTTGAGGGTTGTAGTCACCGTATCGAGCGTCGGTGGCTCAGGGGTCAAGCACTTGACTTGCAATCTACAGGTCCTGGGTTAGAATCTCGACATGTACCAATGTGTTTTTCGATTTACATATGTACATTTATCCGACGTTCTTACGGTGAAGGAAAACATCGTGATGCAACCTGCACATATCTGAGAAGAAATTCAAAGATATGTGTGAAGTCAACCAACCCGCACTTGGCCAGCGTGGTTGACTTTGGCCTAATCACCATTAACTTAGGGTAGGCTTTGAGCCCGTTGGTGGGGACGTAGCTGTTGATGAGTCACCGTCGTTCATAGTTGTTGCTCATTTTTACAATGGTATTCTGATCCTAAGTATTTCTGGCTAGTCATAGAGCACTGCAAAATATGTAGTAAATATGGCACAAAAATGTCAAGAGCTTCATATCTTTAGCTACTAATTGCAAACATTAAGCAATAGTTGTGTTTCGATTGTTGTACACTCCAAACAGCGATAAGGTCTTAAGCGGGCTGCTGTTTCCATTTTTTCTAGATAATACTTTGCGAGCACTTATTGGCGGCGTCTTAGCTTCGGCAGCTGCGGATCGTGCTTCGAGCACAACAGGCGCGGCCTATTTTTAAAATGTTCCAAACAGAAGAAAAGCACCAGATGCGGACGGCAGGTACCGAAACTGCCAGCATCATGTTGCAAATTGTGCTATCCGACTAAATTCGAACGTCGTGATATATCCCGCACGCACTAAGAGTAAAGAAAGCTTTTCAAAGTAGTCGTATAGCACCGAAAACCACAGCTTTGTGACGACAGATGCGCGGCACCGGCACGAGGAAGCCCAACAAAAAGTGAGCACGTGCTGTTGAAAAAATGGCATGCGGGCACAAGTTGTCTTTGCATATTGCACCTTTCAAGAAAAAAAAAATTGTGCGTGATTTTGGCATAGAGATGTTGTAGAGTAGCGTTTGCTTGTGAACTAAGTATGAGTTATATATTTGGTATAATAATATAGGATGAGAATTTTAATAGAACTCTTAGCCTTCGTTGCTAACATTATTTCTAAATCTTTGTATCAAGGAAGGCTGAAAATAAAAAAAATATATATGTACAGGTCTATTTACACAGTTTGGCCTTAAATCTGCACTACACAACGCAGCTGCATACTTTTTTAATTTTCGTGACAAAATTTGTAAACACTTCGAATTTTAATCCGTGAAACGAAGGTTTGTTGCTCGACGGCAGCTGAACATGCATTTAGGTCGACTAAGCGTTTGTTATGTAACGTAGTTTTGTAATGACGTTCCACGAATACTTGTCGAATCCACGTTCACTTTGATACCTTCGATTAACATTAGCTTGCTATGCCTTAAAAGGATCGCCGAAAGAGGCACAGTTTTGTTGTGTCTTCGAAACTATGTAACTATGTCGCAAACTTTAACACACTGAAGATATTTTTCGGTTGAATGTTGAAGGCATAAGTTTTAGAGTTTGGTTCTTATACTTTCAATGTGCCATCGCAGTTTTAGAGCTCAAGCACTTGCTAGACATTAATTAATTTAGGTATTTTCTATTTTTAAAATTCATTTTAGTCGTATATTCGTACGTAGCTACATGCTCTAATATTAGTAAGGCAATGGATGGCTATTAAGGAATCATAATTTAATTCATAATATAATAAAGCAGATCCAACGAGAAACAAATTAAGAAACCATTATATTTTTTAAACGAAATGACCTCATAGAAATGACATAGATGCTCTTAATTATTTTTAATAAAGTAAGATTAAGTTGCAGCATCATTAAAATATGATCGTATAAATATCATTATTATTCTAATATCATTAAAATATGATAATATGATTATCGACTCCGTCATTAGTCGGAATTGGATCGTCTAATAAGTTTCGATTATTACGGAAGCGTCTCGTTGTATACGCACGTGTCAACTTGTGTGGTAGACCACCCAGCATCTATCTACTATCCACTATCTACTATCAATATCACGTGTTTGTAAACAAAGACCATCCAACCCCTATTAGATACAATGTACTGATAATTGTGTTTAAGAGGCGAATTCTATTTTTTATTAAATTACTCACTTACACATGTTTATATTTCACGTTTAAAGGATATTTTTGATTTATCTCAAGTGCTTCCGGAGGTAGAAAAAATGGGTGGTCCTCTATAATCAAATTTGCAGTGCGTAGCATTGCTTCTCTTGTAAAATATTTTGACTTTAGAATCTGTTAGAACCTTACTGTTTTTTATGTTATAACCGTCCTAGTAGACCTTCATTTGTGTACCTACATAATTGGAATGGTGATAATTAAAACAAAAAAAAACTATTAAGTTTGTAAATTATCGTTTTTAAGAAATTATTTTTATTATTAAATAACTAAAAAGAAATTTATGCATCAAGATGTTTTACCAATTGACAGAATTTAAAGATATGGCGATATTTGTTAGTATCCATTAAGCTAGATATATCAAGATATATTGGTCTAGGTAGCGATATGAGCCGCAACATTGTCGTAAATACCACGACATTAACTGGTTGTGACGTCATCGGCAGCTGTGCAGGAGATGTGTGCTCTAGGAAGGAGGGGGCACCTACACTCTCGTGTGCACCTCGCACAATGCCAAGGACCGACCTTACGTTAAGTGTTTAAAATATTAAATTGCTTATTTTCGTATTGTAAATTTTAAGCTTTTTTATACATTGCTTGATATCTGTTTAGTTTCTTATCTATGGTACCTTAAGATGTGGGAAGGGAGGGATGGTTCTAATGGACTCCCTTAAAGCGGTTGGAAGATCTGGCTCTTCGAAAATAGTCGAACGGTCGCTGTACCTTTTTGTTGATTTCCTAATCTTCTATGACATTACGTATGTCATTGTCTTATTCCAAGGTTTCTGATGATTTTTATATATTTTTTCTCGTTTCATTTTGTTTCGATCGTTCACAAGAAGCAGTTGCGTTTGTATTCGATATATAAAAACACCTTGTTGCTTCGCGTTCGGATATCATACAATTTTTATAAGTTTATTTATCATAGCATCGAAACAGCTGCTTGATTTGCATAGTCGTAGATTACATATATATAAACAGGTCCGGGTGTACGTCTGTGCCGGAGCCTATTTCACGGTGTATACCGCTAATGGCGAGGCTACGCTCGTGCGTCCAACACACCTGTATGGATAACGGTAGATGACTTTTTGCCTTCCATTCGCTCGACGATTAATCAATAAAGACGAAAAGCGCTTCAAGAGGATTATGTTTAGAGATGAAAAGACATAACCAGATAACCTAGACCCCTAGTTTTTTATTAGCTAACGTCTTAAGGAATAACTATAAAGGTTTCCTAGATTTTAATTGAAAAACAGTGCTATTAAGGAAGTTGTGTTTAGAAGAAATATGAAAATTAACGGACAAACCATTGCAGATTGATTATAAAAGATATGAAAGGGTTAACGTACCTTTTTTGGTATAAAGAAGATTTCTTTTTTATGGACAAAGGTGGGATTTAAAAACCGGGAGCAGATGTCAGGGAGCAATGGATAAATCTTTCCAACAATTAATGACTTCAGTGAATCCTTAGACGTATACTTTAAGAACCGTTTCGTCTGTCTACTGGTTTTCTTTGTGTATCGCTATTGTGTTGAAAGAAATCCTCACGGAACAATCACTAGCATTATAAAGTTTACTTTCGTCAACTCATGCGTTTGATTGCAAAAAATATAAACGGGCTTAGCTGTGCGTGAAACGTGACATAAATAGTACTTATAATTAGACGATTTAAAATAAATAAATATAGTACTGGTTTGTTAGTTGGTACTGAAATAACTGTTGCAACTTTTTTAATCTTCAGCAATACTGACGCAAGAAAACTTTGTAATTGCATAATTATTAGTAAAAAAAAATTAGTAGCCTATGTGTTTTTCCAGACTATGCTCTACATCTATGCCAAATTTCACCGAGATCCGTTGAGCCGTTATGCAGATACTTTGTAACAAACATCTATCTATCCATTTATCTGAAGTCTAAACTTTCGCATTTATCATATTATTAAGATAGTAAGATTGCTTCTACAAAGAAAAACTTACTAACCTGTAAGGAATATCACTATCTTTTTGATTTTCATTTGTTTTTTTTCCAAATTAGTTAACTTCCTATTAATAATTCGATATTACTTGAAGTTTTATTTAGAAGCTTCGATTGTTACAATCCTATAATAGTATTGCAATTTAGGTTAAAATAACAGTTCTTATTTTAGTTCGACACATGTTAAAAATATTAATTTATTACGCATATACAGTTAAGTACTTCTTAGAATCCTTTGATTGTAAATCAATAGTTATTTCCTGTACAATGTGTATTAGTCATTCCTGCATGAAATAAATATATTTAAATTGAATCTATTTTTGTGGCAGAGCTAATACGGTCATTTACCTCCGGACTTTTGACATAAGATCTAATTTCAAACAAGGATTGCTTCAGATGTTTAATAAGGAAACTATTATCTATTTTATAACTAAGAATAAAGTTTACTTGGTCGTTACGAATCGAATGTACAGGCATCCGTTTCTTTGAATGTAATTATTACTTTTTATGTGAGATTGTGTAACATTTGCACCGGTTAAAGAAAGATTTATGTTATTAAGTTATAATATAAATATTTAGTTGTGATTTTGCTATCTATAACTATATATAAAGTTATTAAACTTGTAGTAAATGTTGTCTGACTATTGTACATATAGTTTGTTTTATCAATATAATTGAGGATTAAAGAGATGTGGAATTGTAATATTTACCGTGGGTTTTTGAGTCCAAAATTTCAGTTTAAAACATATTGTTACCTCTGTGTTGTCATGGAAATTACTGGGATGACGATGTATTTTGTACAGAGATTTTAGTCTCAGAAATTCACTGTTAATTGCACATAAGCAATAGGTAACTTGATCACGTCTAATTGTAAGTATTTATTGTAAAAGAATTTGTTTTTCTTACTGACATATAATTATTTAACACTTAAAATCGCCACGACTTAGAAAATCGATTTGCCCTTAGCTCATTAGATTCACCTGCTCATTCGCAGCACCAATTTTTTCCTAACGCAAGGTGCAACGACGTACCCGAATTTGAAGCATTAGATTTCGACTATATCGTATAGGTTGATTTATTAACAAGATATCGCTATGGTTGATAACTTGTAGAATTGCTTCTGATAGCGAATAACAAATTGATTATTTAAATAAGTTAACTTTTAAATTAACCATAAGTGTGTCAAAGTGAAATAGTACATTTAATATCACCTGTTACAAGCATGATAAAATAAAGCGTTTATTTTATACAGGATGTGCTAAGTTACTTTAAGTTGCCATCGCCGAAATATTTATACAAAACATCTTTTTTTTATTTTTGATAATTTTATTGACAATCGTATTTAATATTTAGGTTTACGCGTATCACGTAGTACACTCTGTTCCAAACGAAGACCTAAACTTTGTTAACATAAATGTCACTTACTAAAGTATGTTCCATTATTCAATAAAAATTTTCATGATCTCTTTGTGAATTTTATAGATTAAATAGTTTTTGGTACATTATTATGTCACGTTCAAGTTATTTATTTATTTAGTTCTCCAGAATCAATAATATAAGTCAAAGTATTATTCAGTAGATACTTTGCAGATGTAGAGAAACAACGACGTACTATATTTCCTTCTTGATATGCGAAATGACCTGCAATCTCGCAAAGGACGTTATAATGCGTCTGTTGACATCACTAAAAAAAGAATAAAGCCTCCCATTATCTGTGGAGGAAATCATAAATTGGCCAATATATTACCCTGTCAAAAGGAAGTGAACGTAATAAATAAATCCCTGGCATGTAGGTAAACAATTTAATAGGAATCAAAATCGATTGACCCTTTCATTTTTTTTAAATCGTATTTTTAAACAAACGTTTTTAAATATTAGAAATAAATATGGAGTGAATTATTCTTTATTGTATTTCCCGCCAATGTCAAAGTTGCATAACGATAGCCGCTATAAACAAACAAAAGTTCTCTAGCGTACAAATTGAATATAAAACTGCGATGTAATTAATAGGGCTTGCACAAAAAACAAAACACGTTTAGTGTAACATTTAACGTTTGGAGTACGCTCTGTATTACCTGTGGCATATCCCAAATATTTGTTTGTAAATTGTAAAGAGTTAGTGTTTTCGCCGCGTACTTGTCGAAGCAATATGGCGGAGGCAGGTGATCAGTGGGGCAGCTGCGTTCAGCCAAGGTTAGGTTCCCCTGCCCCCTGTCCCCTCGACTCCAGAGCATCGAGCGATAGTGTTGTGTACAGCGCGTGTTTGTTTTTTTAATTGTTAAAATGTGCTTCAGTTTTGTGTTTTAAAATTTATTTGAATTTGGAATGCGATTAACGAATGGGGGACTTCTTTTTTCGAATTTATCGAACGGTCGTATTCCAAATTTGAATGCATTAGTTTGGATCGTTTGTGGCTCTATCAGACAATGTTTTTTTTTACAAAAATTATCTAGATAATCGGAATAAGTCTGTGTGATATCTAAGCACTTGAAATAAAGTGATATAATTATTGTATCAAATAAAATAATTTAAAGGGCTTAAGTCGCTTTGGAATAGAAACGTTTTCAAATTATGAAAGAATAAAATCTTAATAGAAAACAATTCAAATGATTACTTTTAATTACGTTTTAATTTAAACGTTAAAAAATAATCAAATTTAATGTTTTGAGTTGCATAGTTGACTACAAAAAAAGTTTATTCCTGCTATTCCCGCCATCCCTATTATTGTCCACGTGGTCAGTGCGCACGCGCCCTCTAACAGATAATGTCTCAAACACTCCATTAACCGATCCCCAGTTATAGGGGAATAGGGACTTGTGTTAGAAAAAAAAAACAACTAACTAGTTTTGATACGGGGTTCCTAGAAACGAGTTTGTTTATAGCAATATTTGCAACACGCTGTATGTTTTGTTTTTATTGTTAATACATCGTATATTTATGGATTATAAAAATGTTTAACTTTTCTGTTATTAGTTTCTAATTTGTATGCGTAATTATACAGGCTGTTATTTGGATCGCATGTGGATTTAAAAGGGTACAAATCCCTCCAAAACATTTGATTTTTGTCGTTAAGTACAGTATGTAGACAAAATTAAACTTAACTTTGTATGATTAAGCGATTAAATTGTCTGAATAGTTTTGTATGAAAAAAGTTTAGCTTCGGAGACTTCTTTTTGATATAACTAAGTTAATATTAGAAATGTTTATTATTCTAATTAGAAACTTAATCAGCGTCTGGTTTCGATTTAAGTTCCAATAAGCAACTATTCCAATTATCTTTAAAATACAAACATAAAGATAGTTTCGATGAAGGAGGATATTTTGTGAAACTGAAGATTGAGTCAATATTGATATACGTTACTTAAATGTTTCTCTTTTTACCGCTAGATGTCGCTACTATCCATTTGTTCCTTCTACCTGGGCATTACAATTACTCAAATTGACAATATCTATAGGTGTTTATTTTCCCACACTTTAACGATTCGTGAATGCGAGTCGACAATGTCCTTAAGTTGAGACAGACATCATACCAGGGTAGGTTCGAATCCCCCTTACGTAGCTATCTTTAACTTAAGACTGGTAGTTGGAACAGTTACAAATACTTTGAAAACTTGTATGTAAAATATATACACTGGTGTTGGAAATTATTGACAATCGTAGATATATGGACATGACGTCATTTGCTTGTACTGGCAGATTTGACCATGTATTTCTTTTTGCTTCCTTTTTATTGATACTTCCTTACTGTGAACTATTAGGTTTTCCAACATATAACTACCAGGTTGTTATCGATGTGGATTGGTTAGTATTTGTTCCTCAGGTTGGTCTACTTGTCTAGTTATTGTAGTCAGGTCAACTGTGGGTCATTCCAATTTGTATAAAAGCAAAGGTAAGGTAAGGTAAGGTAAGGTATAGTAATAATGGCGTAATGTTGCGTCCCTCGGTCAGTGCGATGCACGGCCTGTCTCGGCTGGGCTCCTTGGACCGTGCATCAAACGAGGCGCCGCGCGTGACCGCACTTGCTTGCGAGTGGATGGGCCATTTAGTTTTATAGTGACTGTAAGCCAAGTTTCCACATTAGTCATTGTAACATCTTGAAGTTAAAGCAAATATACGGTTAATGTATAATAACTTATTATATTTGTAAAGCATTAACACACTTATGGGTAATTTGTCCGTCAGATTTTAACATTCCTTAGGCAATACAATTAATACATCGTCTTAGTTTAATCATTCTAGTTAACTTAATGGGCTACATATTTTATTGATAAGAACCGTTGATACCGTGGAACTTTGTACGAATTACATAACATACAGAGATAGATGAGAAAGCACATCAGCCTGTATCATTATTTCATGTATTGGGATTTAAGGGGCTTGTGTGATTCTGAGATACTATCGTTTTGACTAACAGCCTTGATGTCCGCTTTGCTCGTAAACACTTGGCCTGAGCTAAACGGCCACTTCCTACATCGCGTTCTGGCGGCTGCGCTCGCTAACAACGTGCCTTATGGGAACACCCCCCGAGCCCCGCTCGATCTGCCAAGACGTCACAACCAAGGAATGAATGAACTAAACAATATTCCTCTTTACCTTTCACTCTATCACTCTTCTGGAAATACAGCTAAGATAAAAGCCACATATAAATATAAGATTACATAAAAACTTTTTTCAGTAATGTTCTGGATTTCGTGAAAACCAATATGAGCTTAATATCTAATGTATAAGAAGCCCGTATAAGTGTAGGATGAGAGCACATATTAACTGAAAAAAAACGTCAATATAACGGTTGGTTGTAATTGGACGATTAAAAATCGCAAATCATACCCGGCCTTTTTAAAATAAGAGATCAAATTATTGCCTTGGATGGTACAGACACGATGAAAAATCAATCTTTAGTTTAATACATAACGTTTTTAAAACTCCCCACAAAATTATATTTTCGTATTTAGCATTAGAAAAATTGGTTGATAATTGTTTGTTGATTTTACAAATATTTTGTATGATAATAATTAAAAATCATTATCTACATTGGTAAAGCCCTGCATTAGTATAATTAGTTGCGATTTACTAATTCCATTTAATAATTCCTAGAGCTCTATCGCCAATAAGCTTCCTATAAAAAGACAATTAAATTTAATGGTACAGAAATATTATAAAAAAAAAACTTAAAAAATGTAAAATTTTTGTTTACGACTGTACTTTTAGCACCATGTTTAATTCGATCATAGGATTACAAAACGAATAAAAAGATAGAACAATTAGATAGCGCCGGAGCACCGTCGACTATGGAAACAGACTTTTGTCTGTAAACACCTTTATTCACAACAAAAGCTGTTTTGACAGGCAGCTGTATATTATTGATGTCTGCATTTGCCCCACTGATAAGATAATCTTGCCCCATGTGCTGATTGCCGTCGGACTGGCTCAGTTTTTTTTTATTTTTAAATTACATTATTGTTGCTCCGATGTGATGAAATTTGAACTGGCCAGACAAAAAATATCGTTTAAATTCGAATTTAGAATGAATAAATATGATAAGTTGTTGATTGGTTTATTTGAATAAATTCATTATTTGTTAAGCTTCAATACAATGTTTATTATTTAATGTAGTTGTAATCACTAGTATTAGGAAAAGTGTCAAAGTGTATTTTGTGTTCCTGCAAGTTTATTACGATTCTTAAATATATCGTCCGTGAAGTTGAAAGTGAAGTTAAAAGTATTTAACCTTTTAATTACAAAGGAAGTTTATACTAAACTAAATAAAGGTTGCCAGTTATTTAGGTCTTCATCCTTGTCATCTAAATGTCAATGTGATTGACATTTTAGGTTTCGATTGAGATTGAAACAACCTTCATAGGGTTTACCATATTATTTTTTCATAACTACTTACTCTTTTCATAATCGTAATCTTTTGAGTGTGGTTAATGAGATATGCTTATTCCCCTCAATACTTTAAAAAGCGTAGTTCCAAAAGCAGATGAATGAATGAACAAACGCTATTTTGGATACCATTTTTTATCTGTGACTCTCTGTCTTTAGATGTATTAATTAGTGTTAGAATGAAGACATCAAAATGTACAGCCGACCGAGTCAAAACAATCATTAATAACAGTCTTAAAAATGATTTACGACAAAATGGCGGATGGTAGCAATAAAAAAACACACACTCAAAAACGCATCTGAAAATATCGAGTAAAAACATTTGAAACGCGCACGTGCTGCGATCTTACTGTGAAGATGTCGTCATATCGCGACAATTCAGGGAATGCTGTTTAGTAAACACGAACGACGAACAATCGGCTTTCGGATGCGGCAAACAAACGGTTAAGTATGCGATGACGCGTATCTGTAAAGAAGTCTTCGTCATTTGTGCGTACAATGCACAGCAAATGATTAGAAACAAGATGGCCTCACTACTATATACGTACAATCAGTTAATCATAAGAAAAATTCATTATGCATACCAATATAAAAAATAAACAACTACTGTAATTGAAATCACATCTGAATTTCACCAATTATTGACAACTCGATATTTACAAAAAATAATTGACATAGAGGTAGACTTTTCTCACCAGCCTTAACCTTAAGATTCGGTCTATCAAATAGCGATTCGAATCTAAGTGTAGTGGGTCGGCAAGATTTTAAACAACTCCTTAGAACACGCCTTAATTTATATTCTATAATAAATGTGGATGTAACGTTTTTTTACAAGGTCATTGTTAAAAGCCAATCAAGATCTTACATTAAGTCGCAGACATCGATATTAATAAATAACTCGATTATATCGATAGCCAGCTCGGATTATTATAATCAACCATCTTAAATATTATGTGTAAACATATTTATATCAATATTTTTCCTTTATATTATAGAAAATTATCAAATTCACACGCTGTCGCTCCTTAAATGGTAGACTCGCCCACTTTTACATGCAAATATGTAGCTCATCTAAAAATGTAGAGATAAGATTAAATAAACTTTGTTTTTAGCGAAATTATTTATCTGCCTCTTGATATTCTTTTTACTGATTTGAGCCAAATGCGTGTATGTCGTCGTCACTTATTTCTGTGTCGAATGTTTCTTATTCCACTTTTTAATAGGCTCTATTTACCTTGGATTTCTGATACTATTAATCTTACTTAATATTATAAATGCGAATGTTTAGATGGATGGATAGATAGATGGATGGATAGCTGTTTATTTGAAATTATCTCCGGATCGGCTGCATGGATTTCGCTGAAATTTGGCATAGATGTAGAGAATAGTCTGGTAGACCACATAGGCTACTTAATTCTACGCAGATGGAGTTGCGGGCGACAGCTAGTCTCTAAAACAAGTATACCGCCATCCCTGTCTTTCATCTTTGACAAATCAGAAAAAACAATGATTTTGGTCTCAGCAGCCCACGGTAAAGTACACTTATCACTAACTAAAGATTAACCTATGCATAGTTTCTTTGTCATACCGTATCCATTATCGAAAAAATTAATGTTCAACAAATGACCCGTCAAATTGTATTAAAATACAACCGTGTGAAACTGTAGGACCGTCGACCAAATTATTGCCTCAACATAAGTGAAGCCGCATTTTGGATTCATAATAATTAAGGATACATTTTAAATAAGATAAACAGTTTAGTTAGTGTTTATTTCTTTAATCGGGGATACATCCTTTATATAAACCACAGAGTAAAACAGCAGAACAATATTATAAATACTTTCAAATAATATGCTTGATCCTAATGTTAAAAACTGTGATTTTAAACGTAATTTTTTTTACTTCTTATAAATGCGAATGTTAAGATGGATGTGTGGATGGATGGATATTTGTTTGAATATTTCTCCGGAACGTGTCAACGTATTTTTATGAAATTTAGCACAGATGTAGAACATAGTTTGGATGAACACACAGTTTTTTTTTTAATTCCGAGCGGATGGAATCGCAGGCGACAGCTAGTAATTAAGTCATCAAATACAAGAAGTTTCATAGATGATAAAAAATACTATTGTTCATTTATGGCAACGGTATAAATAAATTATTAAAAAATCGTTTCTAAGTATATTGTGTGAGTGTGATTTGAAACATAACATCATGTTAAACAAAGTGGTATTACTGCCTACTCTGTGGCATCATAACAAGTTCTGAACGAGGTCGACAAGAAAGTGACATTGACACGTCTAAGGATAACACTTATTCAGATCCATTTGATAAGACGGGACCGGAAATCTAAAATGAAAACGAATCTTAAGCCGAAAGATAAAACCACAGGTAATTTATTGACAGATATAAGGTACGCAACTTTATATCAACCATACAAATGTCTCAGCTGTAATTTAAATACATATAATATTTAATATGGGATTAAAGATAATGTTAACGATATTAATAAAAAAGCTAAGTGGCCTTGAGCGATTTTTTTTTATTCTTTTAAGTCATAAGGTTTACCATAATATTAATAATTTATTCCTTATTTAGATTGTGTTGTCATTTGGAGTAAATAAGTAGTTATTGATTCGTTATTTGAAACAAACAGTCGCCCTCGTCTCCGTTCACTCGGAATTAAAAAATCTTAATAGCCTATGTGTTCTTCTAGACTATGTTCTACATTTATGTTAAATTTCTGCGAGATCCAGGCAGCCGTTTTGGAGATACCATCAAACAAGCTTCCATCCATCTAAACGTAGGTAAATTCACAAAAATCTGCTTATATTTAAAAAAAAACATTCGTATATATAATATTAGTAAGAAGTAAGATTAGTATGATAAGACTATGATAGACATATAACAAGAGTCAGTATATGTAGCCCTACTGAGTATTACAATATAGGCTTGAAGATCGATAGTTACAACTTTACGTCAAATAATACTAGGTTACATAATTAACCGTAAATTTATAAGACCTAAACCCCCATTTAAAACATATTGTTATCTATGTTTTGTCAAAGATGATGACAGGGATGAAGATATATTTTATACGGAGATTTTGGTCTCAGAAATTCACGGTGAAGTAGGCATCAATGACAGATGTCTGTTGTGCCAGAATATTATAAATCGGCATTAGAAACTATACTATACTATATTTGCAACTTTAAACGAGAGTCGTCATCTTTCTTGCAACATTGATTATTGCGCCGCGATTCTATAAATAAAACGTTATTTTGTGTTTAAATTCAAATTCAGTTTCTTAACAATAAAAATTTATTAGTACAAGTCTGGCAGGATTCAGAGAAGGTAATTAGACTTTATAGTGTGACCAAATTATCATTGATTTTAACATTCAAGTGATTACAATGTTTATAATTATCAGTAATCACGTGTTTTGATATTATAAACCTCATTTCGCAGAGTAATATCAACTTATTAGTATGTATAACGTGAATGTTGTATTTAAACACAATTAATATGATAAATTTATGTATATGTCGCATTTAATATTTATATATTGAATTAATTAGTTGTAACGTACGACTAGAAAACATTTTTATCTTGCATTATGCAACGCAACATATAAAAACTGGAATATTTTTAGTCGAAATCGATACGAAAAGTAATATAAAGTTGATAATGATTATAAATTTCGTGATCCTGTTACAAAACTTAATGGTTTTTAGTATCCAATAACTGAAACCAATATCTTTATCATACCAAATGTCAACCTCACCTGCACGTGGTACACCCTGCTGAACAACGAATGAGGCTCTGACGGAATAATCAGACTTGTACGGATTTATCACCTAATATCCGAGGATTTCCCTGCCTCGAGTGGGTAGGTTTTGGTGTGTCAGAGCAATCGGCTCCGCACTAATAAATCCAAACTTCGCCAAACAACTTCGGACGGATTGGAAAAGCTGACCCCACCGCCTTGTGGGATGCAAGCTAGGGAGAGAGAGAGTATCCAATAACTACATATATTAAAGATTTTTGACAAAAAATACTAATTGCATATTGCTTAGCAATATTATATTGCTGTTATTACTATCATTTTGAATGTTGTGAGAATTTGTTTTTTTTTTAGAATTTCGCTCTAATGTAGATTAAATTAAAAGTCTTTTTACTTAAGTATAGCAAAAAAAGAGTGTCCGCGTCTGACTTGTATTCAAATCACATTAAGAACTACTCAATAAATTTTGATGTTTTCGGTGATTATTTAGATCACCTATTTGAGAGTATTAAAAGTGTAACACATTAATATTTATAGACTGAATGTTATCGTAAATTGCATAAACGATATAGACATATAAATATCAAGATGAAGTTTTGCTAATTTTCGTTTTAATCTTGTCTGTTTTGTCATTTCTTCCACACTTCTAATGACTGAACGTTGTAAGATAGCAATAGATTCTTTTTCTTACACAGAGTTTTTGGAAGCACAATTGGTATTTTAATTTTTTTAATAGAAGATTACAAATTAATTATAGTTAGTATACATCAATTTGGTACTTTCTAAAATGTTTTTCAGCAAAACTCGTTTAGCAAGTAACCCTAATTCAGGGTGTGTTTGATACAGGCATTTATTTTATACGGAAATAATCTTTTTTTAATTTTTAATTTTAGTTGTTCTTTATATAGTAAATTTTCTCACATATTTTGTTAAATAAAAAAAATCCGTGAGATTATTGGAGATATACTACTCTAATAAAGACTTAATGTTGCGAGTCATTAGTCTGCCTCCGTTCGTCGAACTTAACTTAGGTTTCCAGTGCTGAAACATCTGCAAAAAATATAGTCTTATCTCTGCTCTTTTCATAGGAAATGATAGAGATAAAAGATTTTTGTGACCTAGTCTGCTGAGGAATCCCACGGCTACTAGACATCTTAGGTTGTAAATTTAAAAAGATAACCTCAAATGACCCACATTACAATAAAGTGATATGATGTGATTATGATTAAACAAATTAAGTTATTTAAACACTGGATACTATTTATCGTATTTTATTGTTTTTTTTAATTCATTAGCCTCCTGAGAGTATAGATTTTGTATATTTCAAGCTGTTGTGTCCAGATTTCATATTGCTATCCAACCTGATATTTTCTGCACCTCCTTACACAAATTCAAAAAAGTAATTTCTACACCTCCAGAGGCACAGACCTAAATATATTGTTAATTTTTTTTTGTGTTTTATATTTCTTGTTTGTTTTGAATCAATGTTGTACACCTGTTATTGGATAAATTATCAGTTTTATTGTGTTGTATATTGTTTTACTTGTTAATGTTGCTTAATTTATCTGTTGTGTAAATAAATAAACCTTCTAAATTATTCAAAATTCATTGAGCTGAGGGCCGCGTCCGCGAAATAATACCAGTATCACTCATCCTGGTGAAGCCCCCGATGGGCTTGAAACTAGTCGGTGCCACCACCGGACGAATACATGAGTGTTTAGCTGTTTTTAGATCAGTTTAAATAAACCTTTTTTTGAGATTGCACCAAAATAAAAATATAAATTAGTTTATGTGATGAGTCTATTCTATCCCTTAGTTTGGTTTTTACGTTTTAACCACGATGTTTTGTATATGTAAATCTAAAATCTGCAAGCACTTATCAATTAATATTCATTTATTTAAGTATCAAAAAGCGACAGCAAAATGTAACGAATTTTTTATTAGGTAAGATACGAATGTCTGATGTCTTAAAAGTGTAGATTAAATCAAGGTATAATTATGTTTTTTTTTCATTAGACGTTCGTCTGTCACTGTGGCCTATAATTATGTTTTAGGAATATCATGCCAAATGCCTGCATAGGTCACGGACTAATGAACGGATAAGTAATTTTCTTTTAATTTAATAGCATTAGAGGCCAAAAAACAGCATGGACAAGCTTATAAGATAATAGTGTTTAAAGCCATGTCTTTTCTTTGTTTGATGGTTCATGCGTCGTATCAACACGTACTTTTAACAATTCAGAACAAATTAATTAATATACGAATAATCACGTCTAAGTTATCCGGCGACGACTTACTAGTTTCCGGCTCCTAGGGGTCCTTCTTCATATATTATTTATAGTATAATAATATTTGACGAACATTTAAGCAATATAACCCTTCCGTTGGGATGACTTGTTGTTAATACACACCTGTACCTTTCAAAATGATTTAAAAACACTTTTTCTAGTAATATGATTAGCTTGTATTATTTTGTTTTTGACGCAATGTGTTTTAAAATAAACTAATTAATTAGCAGAACTGACCGCAGTAAGAAACCACCGGTTAAATAAAATAAAGTCAATTTACGATTGGTCGCAACAAATAAAGGAGTAACAGAAACATGTAGAGAACAATGCCCGCATCTGTCCGTCCGGCATCGAACCCGCAACCCCATTGCACCCCACGCTCCCCTCTCACCGACCACCTGTCCACGGATTTTGATTTAACTGGCGAAACACACACGAACGGTATGAAAGTGTAATTGTTAACAAAATTGATCCTATTTTATAGAATTTAAATAAATATTGTGCCATACACCCAGTCCTTTCTAATATATCTATCCTATTCTATCTACAGTACTGATAGCTTATCCTATCTTTATTACTAGTTCTAGAAATACAGACTTAAAAATTAAAAAAATTGGTTTTCCGTTATCAGCAACATAAAAACATCACTTGCACGAAATATTTTTTTCTCGATATTACATACTCTCCAATTTTGTTAATATGTATAGATTAAATTTAACAACGATCAAAAAGAGCGTTGAATGACTTTATTGAAATGTTATACAATTGAAGAAGTTATAGAGGCGGTTCAGCACATTTGAAGCAAAGAAATGTAGCGATGCCATACTTTGTTATGGACGGCAGAAAACGTAGTTGAGACTGTGTAGTAAGGATACGTCTATGATTTGCAGATATTTAAACAAATAGTAGTAAATTAATAAATCAAGGTAAAGATGGTAAGTAAGGTATAATACCTGGTTATTATTTTGCCAGTATACAACTGGCATATTGTAACAACTAACTGGCGCCAGTGAGTCCATACAGTTCATGCCGCGCCAGTGCTGTAAACAATAAAAGTAACAATGGAACGGACTTCCTGTCAACAAAACTTAGGGATTTATAGTGAAAAGCAATAGACTAAAATAAATTCAAAAGCAATTCTTTTTTTACTGATGTATTATCCAGCAATTACTGACGTTTGCGACTAGTGCAAAACTTCTACTGCTCGTATAGTAGTTTTGTATACATGAAAAGTATATAAGAGTTCATTAACTACATAACATTTTGATATTGTACTCGATGTATGGATTTGTTATGTATGTAAACTCTGTAATTATTTTTTTAATTTTATATGTTTTTGTAACTGTAATAAATTTTACAAAAATTTACTAGTTATGCTACAAATATGTCAAATTAAATTTTAAAGTAGTATATTTTAAATAGTTCTCTCTCTAATGAAAATGTGAATTTGTATTTTAATGCAGTAACAAGAGATTTATATGCCTGCCTATGCAAATCTCTTTGCCAAGCAAAAAAAAACTAAAAGATTTTGTTTCATTTAAAAAGATTTGTGTAAAAATTCCGACGACATGCAAATAAGACGTTAGCTTCTTAATTGTGAATTTATGTTTATGATATAGTCTTTGAAGATACGTATCGCTTACTTAAGTAATTAATAAGTGTTCTAAATTTATTTAATAAATAAATAAGTACATAAATAAATAAATAAATTATTTCATAATAATGTTAATTTTGCATAAAATTTGCCCTTGATATAAAAATACGCAAATATATGTATGCATATTATATTCCTATTATGCATATGAATGTTGTATTATATTTCATAAAAATATTATATATCTCTTCCTCGTTTTAATACAGACAGGCCAATTATTTTTTTATTTCTTTTTAATTTTTTATTATAAAAATAAATTGCATTTTTGAATATTTTACCATCTTTACATTATAAAGAGTCTATTACAACATCCTAATGTTGTTTTATTTTAATACTAGTTGTTGCCCTCGACTTTGTTCATGCGGAATTAAAAAAGCTTATTTTCAACATCTATGCCAAATTACAGAGAAATTCCTTTACCCGTTCTGAAGATACCTTCTAACAAACATCCATCCTTTCATGTAAACTTTCGTATTTATAATATTAGGTATTAGTATGAAATATGATAATCTTATATATATAAAATTCTCGTGTCATAATTTTAGTTCCCATACTCCTCTGAAACGGCTTGACCGATTCTCATGAAATTTTTTGAGCATATTGAGTAGGTCTGAGAATCGGCCAACATCTATTTTTCTTATCCCGCAAGGACGGAGTCGCGGGCGACAGCTAGTATTAGTATGATAGTTTCCATGCAATATTTAAAACTCTAAAATGATGCAACGCGTATCTACAAAGAAGCCGCCATATTTGTCAGCGCCAATCAGCGTCTGGAACAGACAATAAATCTCCTCGAGTTTGTTCTATTTTAAAATTTACACTCTGATTACCACATCCGCATGATTTCAGTCATGAGAGTGACTGAATAAGAGATTCTCATGATGAGATTTTGGTTTGAAAAAGTTTTTTACAATTGAAAGATCAAAGTTCAATCTCCCATGAGAATAAGAATTTCTAATGTGTTCTTTTTTTAAAAATAGTTAATTTTTTTATTTACCAAATGATAAAGTTACGCATTTAAAAATAAAAATCGGCTTACAAATTATCTTAAATCGCTTTTTATGAATTTTAAATGGAGTTTTAACATAAAATGTTTACATTAGATTAAATTGAAAAGAAAAATGCATATGGTAAATAACATGGTGACATATATACGTTCAGGTTATCAAATATAAGAATTTATTGTCCTTTTTATTCTAGTGCCAGACTAGAGCGGTTTGGTTACAGTGAGAACAACTTTGCTATGTGAAATTCTAGATTTTATTTTATAGCTATATTGAAATCAATTCCGGTTAGCGCTTTGCAGTATCTTTTTACTACCAATTTTTCATTTATGACCGACGAAATATTGAATTTTATTATGTAATATATCACAATGTAATTAATTTTAGTTAAATATTTACTTATCAAGACACGATCATTATATAAACTAATATATTTATAGTACTAAGCGTGGGTTTCCGATACCAAAGTTCCGTTTTGCTAGGGATGGCGATATGTTTTGTACAGACATTTTGGGTCTCAGAAATCAACGGTTAGTATTAATTAATTTCGAATAAGGTTATTTGAAAACAGTCTTATCCGTAGTAAGCTAACGTAACTGAAAAGTAAGGCAGTGAATCATGATAGAGGCGGCAGGGCACAATACCGCCGCTAGGGTTCAACGCTCGACGACTTTTCATTTGTTTATTCTTCGATAACTTTGAAACTGAACAAAAGAATAAGTTAAATGGAACTCAACAAACAGCACTTGTGAGCTTTTCATATTTCTATCGCGAATTATTTTTATTATTTATTTCTCTCGAGAAGTTAATTGTTTCGATTTGTTTGTTGAATTTCTGTGATTGTTTTTGTGGTTTTGTTATTGGCAGTTTTAACTATTCTATAAATCAAATTAGTTTTATGGAATATCGCCTATATATGACATGAAAATAATTGCAAAAAAATTAATACAGGCTTTCGAAAAAAAATCTTGGTGGGTGTTTGAAACGGCAACGGTTTAACATAGCTAATTAAAATTTTGGTATTAATATAAATGGTATTAATATAATTTATTATAAATGGCACATGTGGTACGTTTTCAGTTTTTTTTTAATTCCTCGCTGACGTAGTTGCCGGCGATATAGCTTGTATTTTATAAAACTATTAGACAATATTGTCAAATATTTCTCAGATCTAAATAATCTTTGACAATCGGGTAGTGACCTCCAGGTTGTCCACCTCGGATCATCTATTTAAGGCAATGCAGCCGTGAGAATGTTTTTCATTAATTAATATTCATGTCGATAATCTGTTTGCTATGATACTGAATTTTTTGCATAGAATTAACAAGCATTTAACTTTTCTCTTATCCTTGATTAGTAAATAAATCATAGTTTTGCTAATAAAACGATAATTTATGTAGTTTAATTATTTCTTAATTTGCAATGTGGATGCATCATTATCAGTTGAAAAAAACTGTATGTATAAAAGTGTAAAGTCAGCTACACAACCTTAACTGGGCACTCCGCCTGGGCACTCAAAACTGAATGTCTGTCTCCTTAACGACTATATTTAGGTAATTTTATTTTGAAATTTATCAAACGTCATAAATATATGTTACGATGACTTTTTTAATTTTTCTTCTTAGTTTTTTTTTACAAGTAGTTTGTGAAATTTTCTATCATTCAAGATAAATTTAGTTCATGTTATGTATCACGAAGAAAGTGGAGTTTTAACACATTACAAGACAAAGCGATGTTGTCATAAATTTTTATTGTAGATTATAAATATTCGCAATAGAAATAAAATTTTATTGTTAAAGCTACGATATGTTGCGATTAATCTTACTTTTATTTTTATTGCATACAAACTATGATATGAACCATTTGATATGTATATGGTCACTTTCACCATAGACTTTGGAGAGTGAAATTAAGAATAGATAGCCATTGTAAAATAATTGTTGTGTTGTACCAATAATTTCTGACAATGTATTACTTATAGCTCTTCAAATTTCGTGTTAAAATTTGCTAATACTTATGTTCGAAAATCTTACTAATATAAATGCGAATCTTTGGATGTACGGATGGATTTATGTTTGTTAGTAGGTATCTCCAGAATGGCTTGAGATCTGTAACATAGTCTGAAAAATCACTGAAATAGGCTACTAATTCAGTTTTTTCTTTAAATCCGCGCGGACGGTGTCGCGGGTGACTTTATAGATATAAGAGTTTAAAAAATAATACAGAAATGATTTTTTTGAAGGTCTAAATTCAGGAGATTCCCCTATTTTGTATTTAAATTGATAATGTTCTCACGATGTAATATCAATTGTCTTAGTCATAGTAATTTTCCACAAAGGTAATTGCGATCAGTAATGGTTAAACATGTGATGACTATTATCTCGTAATTCACTGTACAGATGTCAGTATTGTTAACAAGGACAACAGCTTCAATCTTATATTTTTAATAGTTAGAGGTTAATTCTTCGTAAATCTACACATTTTTTCTATGCGTGATGCAATATTTTATCGTTTTCTAATGCTCTAGTCATCCAGGGCCTTTATTTTTTATTTTTTCTAGGATATTGAATATCCTAAGAAAAATTTTATGATTTAAAAACATTTACATTTAAATAGTGTTATTTATAGATATATTTATACTACAAATTATTAATATACATTCGTATTGCCATGGTAATAATTATCGTTATTAGACACGCCTTTTAGACAAGATATTAAATGATATAAATGTATCTTCTTATATAATTTAAATTTAAATTTTTGAATTGTTAAATTTAAAATCGATCAAATGTTTGAAATGAGCTGTTATCTAGTTGTTCAATGTTGCTTACAAGTTTTTGAAGTGTTTGAATTATATTAATATTGCAATTGATTTAATTTATTGTTAAATTCCATAACAATTAGTGTTTGTAATAGCATCATAGGTAATTAAGATAAAATTTGTATTAATATAAGTTTTTTAAGAATTAAAGGCGATGAACTGTGTAATGTTTGAATATTTTTCACATAACTATACATGGTAAGGTACAGTTAAATAATAGTAAAGATTTATTTTTATTTGTCTCTAATAATCTTAAAGGTTATCGACTTAATTACGAATTGCGACAAATAAATTATTTAACTGAGATGTGACATTAGAATTTTTAGATCTTTTATTTCAGACATCCTATCGATAGGATAGAAGAGTTTTTGATATGTGAGATATCATTTATTTAACACTCCAATGCTTAAGGATATACATTTGTTCTATGCCATATCTCTTTATATCGAATAGGTATGACAAATGGGTTTTAGTGATGGAAATCTTATTCAAGCACAATCATTAGATGTACTTATTTTACTATTTCATGTCAAAAGTTAATAAGCAGACCTGATGTAGGCTACTTAAGTTAAGCAAGCCAGTACAGTTGTTTTAATTTGTATTTTCGAATGAATGAAAGCCAGTAGTCCTCATTAGGACCCACAGGCTTGTTTACCTCCCTTTTACAAAAGGAAAGTAGTCTGCATTGTGTTAAATTGTAGAATTTAATAATTTCGCCAATCTCTCAACAAGTACGCAGAAGGAATGTAATCGTGGGAAATTATTCTCGATAATAAAAATGTCAATGTTGTCTGCTAGATTCAACTCGAGGAATGTGCACGATGCAACTGAAAGGCTCTTTGTTCTTGTACATAAAGTTTAAATTCCTTTGTACATTCGTAACTAGAGAGGGGGCACAATTTAATGTAGACCATCATTATCGATAAGACACGCGCTAATTTAGTTGTCTGGATGCGATTTTATAGATGCTTGTCGACATTCTGTGCGGCCTTATCAAGAAAATTTAGTTACAAATTGAACTCTATTCTTATTGTTATATGGGTTATTTATGAGTAATAAATTGTATACGTATTCAGTCATCACAATAAATTAACAATACAAGATGTTATATTTTCCGTTGACAATCTTAAAAAGACTCTGCTGCCAATTTTAAAAACGAAATGTTACTAATGTGTTTTAAATAATTGGTGATTAAAATAGTTCACTTTTATCGTCCGCCGGGTAAATTTATTTTATCATTTTTGCATTTTTTATCAATGCTATTATCTTTTTTATTGTTTATATTTAATGTTATTAGTTAATTTGAATTCAGGAAAATCTTGTGAACTAATAAAGGATAAGAATAGTAATGCATATGCATAAATGAAATTCATAAGCCGGCGATATTATTACAGCCATATTTTTCTTAGATCCGGGATAAAATGTAAGTAACATTATCGTTTAATACTAAAAAAAAAATAACCTAAAATAAATTCTGCACATAAAGTGATAATTTAAAATATTAACAGGAACAATTAATATAAAAACGAATGCAAATTCTCTGGGCTGACATTGTGACAGACTGGAATGCCATATGTCTCAACTTTTTTAAATTTAAAACAGGCAAAAGCAATTTTTTTGAAAATCCATTAAATCGAGCACTCTAAATCATGTCACATGTGTTTCAGCCGACGGCGCTTTGGTATTTATTATTTTTGAACATAAAGAATTGATTTCAAAACACGATCTATTTTTTTATTTTTGATTTGATTAATATATCGCGTGTTACCTTTGACCGTTTTCTTATAAAAAATAACAAATCGTTATTGACCGTGAATGTACGGTGAATGAAAGTCGATAGGCCCATTTATGATTGCCTATAAAAAAATAAATGAAAATACAACGTAATTATAAGTCTTGCTTGTTTCAAATTTTTGAACATTTTTGTGCATGACGTATTAAGTATCTTATTCGTGGGTTTTTTTTTGGCGACGTACATGTAAGAACATATTGTATCTCTCTCTTACTTAATGGGAAAAATAGAGAAATCAATAGGTTTTTGTACAAGTACATCGTAAAAGATTTCCTGCCGTCTTATTTACTTTTATTTCTGAGATAATCAAAAGGCTTTACGATCTTCTAAGAAATACTTTGCATACTACTAATTTCAATTTATTTTCAAAGTTTAAATATCACGCCGAGCTTGTTTGTCTGTAATGGCAAAAAATGGCCAATTTTCACGCTTAAATTGATCAATTATACGTCTTAATTCGAGGACAAATTGTGAAATGAAAGATTGGGCTGACATTACGCGTTTATAACAAGGATTTTAGACAATTTCAAAATGATTCACGACAAAAAATCGTAAAATTTAAATTTTTTGTATTGAAAAAAATTAAAATCATTAAAATATAGGTACTATTTTTTAGTTAATCCAGTCTACATTAATTCCCATTACTTTCTTATTATGTCTCTATTAGGCTAGAAATTAATAAAAACTCAATAGAATATGATCTTTTCTTTAAACTGCTATTCATATAAGATATGTACGACAGCGTTAATATTTTTTTTGTAACTTCCTTCTAATTCAACCAAAAGATTTTTTTACCGACCGTACCCCTTGTAGTGAACTTCATGGAGGCGTGCCAGCGCTTAGATTCCGGAACCTTGCTATAAGAAATACCTTTGATGTGAGGACTTCCGATGCTTCCTTTTCAAGGACCCTCCCACAATACACATGTGTCGGAGAACACGTGCTATGATTTGAATGAATGTTTTTTAAATGCTTTTGATTTTAGCGAAAGAAAAATATGGATATTCTTAGAGTATTTATTAATAGCACTGTCAGATAACAAGTCAGAGTGTAGCTAGCTAGCCTAGCTTTAAGTAAAATTCGTATTTTGTACTGTTCGATATAATTTGAGAGGATGCATGGAAAGGGAAGATATTCTCCTCTCCTCCGACGATTTAAGGTAGGCAACGCATATGCAATTGCGTATGTCTATGGGCAACGGTCACTTCGCTATTTCAGCGATTTCAGGTGGCCGCTCGCTCGTTTGCCACCTTTTGATATAAAAAAAATAAATTCTATGTTCGTTTTAATTATTGAGTTTTCTTTTATTATCGTAATACTTATTTTTTAAGTCAAAATTATACTTTAAGTAAATAACTTACTTTTTAAAATACCATTAAACTACGTTTTTATTTACATTTATATCAATATCCTCATTTTACAAGAGTGAAGGTGGTTTTTGTCTCACACCTTCGGTACCCAACATTCTGAAACAATAACGGGTCTTATTTATAACTGAAGTATTACCGGATTTATAACATTTTTGCACAAGTTGCCCTTAATTTTGAATCGGCATTCTTATTCAATGGCAAATTCCATTTCGGTAGCATTTCATTGATCCACAATTTGTCGATTTTGTCATACATTCCACCAATAAATACATATTTGAATACTAGCTGTCGCCCGTTATTCCATCTGCGCTGAATTAAAAAAAAAACTTAATCAGTAGTAGATGTGTTCTTCCAGACTATGTTCTATATCTATGCCAATTTTCGGCGAGATTTATACAGCCGTTCTGGAGATACTTTCAAACAAACATCCATCCATCTAAACATTCGCAATTATGATATTAGTAAGATAGTAAGAAATAAGATATGAATTTAGAAGTATGTCTTCATTTATAATATAAACATGTCAACTATCATTTCAGGTATTTTTATTATAATCTTAACTTGTGAAAGGTTTTTTTTAACCTATTACAGTGGAAATACATGGCAATGAAAAATGTGAATGTCGATGCTCGTTCTAAATAGTTTTTGTATGACCTTTTAATCAAAGTCATTTGCAAATGAGGCAGATATCCTTTTAGTAAGGAATGTCCACAATAATCTTTTTCTATCGAAATATTTTCAATCAAATAGTACTTCTAGTTTTACAATTGGTTCGATGACAAAAACTTTTACTGCACTTTCTTTTAAGATTCCAGGTGTTCATGGCACGTGTTTAACTTAAAACACATAAGTAATCGTATGCACATCATTATAATACATAAAACTTGTTCTCCATATTATAATCCATTCAAAACTAACGGTAGGCAAGATTTTGACTAAAAGAAATGACATTCTTTGGTTTACTTAATTTGGTTATTCGTATAAACGTCGTATTAGCTCAACAGTAGCCTTACTAAAATGTTGACGTTTGTGTCTCCTCGCTATTCATTCTGACACTAGACTTTGTAACGAAAGTACGTCATTCGCGCTGAAGGATTGTAATCAATAATGTCTAAAATTATTGATAATATTTATCAATCTAAAATCTATAAAAACGTCTCCCGTATAACACTAAAAAATCTGTTTATAAACGTTTTGACTTGTTAAAAATCAATTTTAAAGCATAATTTTTTACAGTTATAATATTTTATTTTACCTTTTCATAGAAATAAGCATTTGTAACGGTTTCTCTGAAAGGAAAGTATCAATAATGCTATTAAATTCAAATTGTTCTATAGGCGATCATTTTAATCTTCTATTGGCCATGAATAAAGTTGATCTCTATGATAGATTTTAGCTCTTAGAGAAAGTAATAATTGTTAATCGTTTAATATAACACTTAAGCTAACTTTATTAATATTGTTTCTTTATTAATAGCCACAAAAAAGTAAAAGAATTTTCAGTATTTTGTGTATATTCAGGGTTCTCGTTACGCTCGTAGGCTTTTTATGCTGGCAGTAAGAAAATGGTATTCAACTAAAAATAACAGGTTTAATGGTGCTTTTAATCAACTACATTAGGATCGTTCATGAAGCAAACTACCTTTTACCAGCATTAACAGTTCCTGTTGCGTCAGTGTTGGATGGATGGATGTTTGTTCGAAGGTATCTTCACAGCGGCTGCATGGATCTCGTTGAATAAGGCACAGATGTAGAACATAGTCTGGAAGAGCACAATAGCTACTAAGATTTTTTTAAACCCGTGTGGACGGAGTCGCGGGCTACTGCTAGTTTACAATATGTCCCAACTGTGCTGCTCATATAATTTTGCATTAAAAATGGTGTCAATAATTGCAAAAATACTTTGCACATGACGCTTTAACACGAAAGCGTTGAAAATCGTTGATCTTTATCGGTATTACAAATACGATATCAACAGGGCTGCCAACTTATTGTTATTAAAGTAGGTATTGTTTAATCAAAGAAAGGTAAGTTTATTTTTATCACTTTACTTTTAATATTGGCGAATTATTTGTTAAAGTTAATATAGTTTTTATAACGCAGTAGAGTTTTTTAGTTGTGGACATTGTCATTAATTTTTTACACTTTCTTTTTGTAGTTTCTTACAAGTATAATAAATCTCTATATTTCTTACATTTATCGATTAATTCAAAGAGTACATGATTTTTGGTCTGTAATTGCAATATAGTTTGGTTTGTTTGTAAAAACTTCGCTCTTGACAGCCCTATGCATAATCCATTGGGGTCAAAGTTCTAACCAATGCCGTCACTTTCACCTATCTATAAAACATTCTATTACTAGGTAGAATTTTAACAGCAAACTGGTAATAAACCTACATCCCTATTAGCATACGTTTTGCTATTATTAATCTCTTTGTATTTATTCTCTACATCTAAAAATACTGTATAATAATTTATTATAACTAGCTGTGGCCCGCGACTACGTCCGCGCGGTATTTAAAAACACTTTGTTACCTATGTATTCTTCCGGACTGTGTTCTACAAATATGCCAAATTTCATCGATATATATTCAGCCATTCTGGAGATACCTTCAAACAAACATCCATCCATCCGTCTAAACATTCGCATTTATAATATTAGTAAGAAAGTTATAATATTTAGCGATAGATTTACAATTTTATAGAATTGGTTGATTTAGATTTTGAAATGAATTTTCAAAATACTTTAGGACGGATAGAAGGTGTAAACGTAAATATCTGTATGTTAGTAAATTATTTTGTTAAAATATTTTTGCATTAAATTCAATCATTAAAAACAATAAACGGAAACTCGTGTAAGCCTTTCATAATTGTCACGGAATACGACAGCTGATCCATTATTTCAAACCCTATCCATATAAATAATCATTTTCTTCTTGTCTCGAAATCTCCACAGCAGGTTGCTGAATTATTTATAAGTTAAAAGTAACCCCGTCCGGATGTTATTGGATTTGCAACCCTCCAATAATTAACATTGGAGGGTTGCAAATCCAAGTTACAAGTATGCTGCAAGTTACCACCTGTTGAAAGGTGGGACAGATTTTATGGGGTTACTTGGTCCGATAAAATGTTGCTAGTAATATTTTGTTACATTTTACTGACCCCAATAACTACTAGCCTAGTTGGTCGTTATCAGAATAGCAGTTTTATAAGACTATTACAGTCGTTACAGCGCGTTTTTATACGTTATTTCTATTTCAAATTTCAACTTACTCTATGGTTTTGAATGTTTATTGTTGCTCAGTTTAACTTGTAATTTAATTATGTTTAGATATTATTTTTATGTTAATATATAATCTGAAACTGTTTTTGAATTTATGAGCTTAGCTTGGTAACAGACAAGATATTTTATAATAAATATGATGAATTTGGCAGCAGCATTTATATCTGTATTTGTCATTTTGTCATATACAACCCTCCAGTTCGTTTTATATCAACTGATCGATATAAAACAATTCCTGGCTGGGTTGTTTTCACCGGGTATAAACTAATGATATAGAGCTAGGAAAAAGGGATGAGTGACGCTGTTTCCGCCGAGCAGCAAGCCCAGACACATGCGCCACAGATTTCCGGTAAGACGCACCAAATACGAAGACACCTGGCCGCTAACAATTTAAAAAGATTCCACTTTTTGTTCCAGATTAACCCTTCGAAATTTAAAATCGAGGGAAGAACTCCTTACCCCTTTTCATTTGTTTTTTGTTGACCCTCTTATCTGTTTTAGTCGGTTTCAAGCAAAAAGTAAGTCTTTTAGCGATATTATTCTATTTTTAATCTGTATATCGCGGTTTTTTATCAGCTTCAGACGGTTTTCGATGGATATCGGAGCTGCATAGAATGTTTTTTGATCTGCAGCGTTGAGTTTTTTGGCGTGCATATGGCACATAATTTTAGTTATTTTTAGTTTAGCATGTGCCGCGCCATTCGCGACAGCCGCTGATGTCATTTCTTATTTTTGATTATTAAAGGGGTTAATGCGATGTATATAGGTTAGGGACCAGACAAGACATAAACAGCGAATGAACTCATATACAATGTCAATTTTCATAATCAAAATACATGCATCATATGTTTATTTTCTTTTATGTTCTCGGAGCATCTGAACTTAGGACTTTACATTTGAATTATTGCTGGTATAAAAAGTTTACATGGTATCTCTGCAGACAATTTTTAAGCTTGTCTCTGTCCATTAATTATAACCATAGCCAGACTTATGACCATAAATCTAGTGTCGTTACAAATAACCCCTATCAACCCCATTTAAATGGTATATGATTTATATTAGAGAGGGTTAGGTTAAGCGATGCGTCCATCGACATACGTTAACGTATTTTTGGACAATCATAAATTATGATTATGGCACTAAAATTACTAAATAATGTTGAGGAAATTAATTATTGCATTCATACTTGAGTTAAATAGGGTTTTCTTAAATTTCTAAAGGCTTAAAATGTATGTAATCTTAAACTTTACAGCGTTATATTTATGTAGTCACATGACTATTATTGTTTAACAAGTATAATATGATATTGAGCGTTCAATATACGATTGTCCTTAAGTCGTGTTATAATTACTCTACTGCACTTAGTCCGTCTACAAACTTGGCTAAAGAGGAAAGATTTCATTGTATGTTTGTTTGAAATCTACTGAACTGATTTGATAAATTCTTTCACTGTTGGGAAGCTACACTATACCCGGGTGCTATAAGCTATATTTATTACTAGATTTTTTTTCAATTCTGCGCGGACGAAGTCCCGGGTAAATGCTAGTACTGATTATAAAGGTAAAAGTATAAGAATTTTGTTCATTAACTGTAATAGGTGATTCGTCAGCCGGTGTGGCGCGGCGCGGCTGCGGGGTCGTTGCCTCATACGTGATCCATCACCACGATAGCGCGACAACGGTTATGGGTGTGTTTACTTGGCGCACTCCCACGGGACGGTGATCTATGTCAGTAGAGAGCTACGTAATTCATTCATTTTTCAACTGGTATAAATACTTGGTAAAGAGAACTAAACATGTCTTAAAATGAGTCAAAGTATTTGAAGTAAATTTAATAAAAAAATGAAATTAAATTAAAACAAATTCTTGGACTATTTACTCACGTTTGTAAGTCTTTTGATGTGATTAGTGAAATAATTTACTAGCCAAAGGTTGAAACAATAATATTTTTACATATGTTGAATTGTTGAATGAAAGCGACAATAATGGTTAAGGGTACAGATTTCCGATCACGAGGTCGGGGGTTAGACCGCCATTCGACTATTGTCGTAAACCATATCCGAGCATAAGTCTAGTGCTTAGTAAATATTTTGAATTAAATTCTAGTCCTGGATATACATAAGAATCTTAAATTTTTAAATTTGGAATGCGATTTGTAAAATACAGATTATACCATAAAAAAAGTCGGATCGTCTTGTAACATATTGTACGTGTGAACGCATCGAACTAAAAGGAATACAATCAGAAACCTGTAGCGATCGATGCACCATATGATCGTCAGTTGTTCACATTTTTTCCACAAGCAGGTGGCGGACGCGGCAATCTGTGGGCACAGACCTGCGAAAATAATGTTCCCAGATTCTAGAGTCGACAAGAGTGAGACGGAAAATAAACTGAGGTTCTGTACCTATATTTCACATTAAAAACTCTCCCGTTTTCAGTCGAGTATATAGAAAAATATCTAATAGTCTAGAGGACATAATCTATCGTATGTTTAAATTATATTAAAAATATCTTAACCTCGTGACGACCTTATTCTGAAGACAAACATTTATGTAAACATTTCAATTAGACATTAGACGTATCTTTATTACCAAGGCATGCTGTGTTCAACTAGTTGGAAACATTACTTACTAAAAGAGATTTTGCGAAGTTTATTAATTTCTAAAATATTTTCATTTCGTTGATAATAATTTAACATTTATAAACATATTTTAATAACGATGAATATAAAAACCTGAAAAGATGTTAATTCCGTGTAAACATCACATGGCAGGACTATGAAGATGTTCCCATATCTTTAAACGCGGAACCTAAAAAAGTAGGAAGGTGCGAGTGAGATGGGCTGTGTTTTTAAAACGAGACAGGTGAGGACTCTTGTCTTTCCGTTTCCGTTTTATTGTAAAAAGTATTGTGAGCATCTGGGACTTGACAGATTTGTACGAACGTTTGATGGGAAAGTTTGTTTTGAACGTGCATAAGTTCCACATGTTTTTTGTACAATACAAGCGATTACGTAAAAGAATATTGTACGAATATTTTTCATCAAGAAATACATAGCTGAGTCTGTAATGGCGTAAGGAAAAAATACTAGTATCAACGTCTTATAGTAATGAGAGTTTTTGGGATTTTTTTCGTTCTTTATCAAATATTTTGAAAAATATTTTGACTGACGTTATTATATAGTTCCTTAGATATGACATTTTAAAAGTGTACACTTATGTACTCCCTTAATGACTACTACAGGTAAGAGTAAAACGAGTACGAGTAAGTAAATTTATTTAAAAAACATAATCAAAAAGACAATTTCATGTTTTAAGGCACTTTGTTTACTTTGAAATTGCCTCGGTGGTACAATTGTTGACTGGACCGGACCGTAATCTATACGTCTAGGTTCGATCCCCGCCATTTGCCAATGTGTTTTTTGAATTTCATATGTATGTTTATCCGATGTTCTTATGGTGAAGGAAATCATCGTTACACAACCTGCATATATTGGTGAAGAATTCAAAGATATGTGCTAAACAACTAACCCGCACTGGTATGGTTGACTATGTCCTAGTCACCTCCAACTTGGGTAAACTCTGAGCCTCTTGATTAGAACATGAGCTAACGACACGTAACTTAAAAAAAACTTATGTTATTTAAAGTTATCGAACACATATGTAAGTAATAACTTATTTCAGGTTCATTGAAAGGTGAACATGTCAATGTCCAAAGAATACTATAAAAATAACCTAAACATCAGAGCGCTGCCGCCATAAATCATATCTATGCTCCCGGCATATGTAGCCTTATATCATACACCGTATTACAAATGAATAAGGTTTATATTGCTTTACTTTTTATAGCCAGTACTTCAAAGTGATGCCCAGAGCACTGATTCTTGAGGCTTATTCTGTTAAATGAATACATTGAAACAATTTAGTTGATAATTAAATTATTGATTTTACTTGAATTCAATATTAAATTAGATTTTGTACACGAAATGATTAATTGTAATAACGTGTGAAACTGAAACAGGAAAAAGTTGAACATTTTTGAAACAAATTATAGTCAAAAGAAGAATGGTAGAATATTTAAAAGTACTGTTCTATATTATTAGAAAAGGATACTTAGAACTACAAAAGAACGGATAAAATACAGGAAACATAGTTCAAGTAGTTTACTTTTACAGATTTCAAAATTAGAAAAATATATTAGGAGTTTTTAAAATTGACAAGCGATACGATAGTTGTATCGCTATGTAAGTTATCAGAATAAGGCCGCGGCGGTGTTTATTTTTAAGTAACCCTTTTATAAGGGAATTATGTTCATTAAGGAGGTTTTTATACGTTTCTATTTTCATTGAGAGCCGGCGTACGGCATATGGCGTTATCCTTCATTGTTAAATAAGATTTGTAGCTTCGGAAGTTGAAAGAAATGCCGGTACAATCCTTTGAGTATTTCCATTTAAGTTCCGATAATACTAAAAAACTGACGAATAATTGGAATTTGTAGGCTTTTTAATACTAACATATTAAATGCGAAGTTTATGTGCAATGGATGGACATTTATTTAAAGGTATCTCAAGATATCTCAATGGCTCAACGAATCTCGATCCAATTTGGCATACGTATAGAAAATCGTCTGAAAGAACACATAGGCTAATTATGTTTTTTAAATTCCGCGCAGACGGAGTCGCAGGCGATCGCTAGTTTTAAACAAAATAACAAATTAAAAAGGTTAATATTATTAAATCACTTTAAGGTCACTTTGAAGGTTTATTTGTACAGACAAAAGTATTGTAGAAAAAGAAATTACTTTACCTTTTGTTTAATACACTTTCTTCTTCAAATGGGATTGACACCTGACATCTATTCACATGAGCAGCCATAGGTATTATATTACCTAGTCCCAATTTCGGCGATGTCCCGAAGTTGAAATTCAAGACTATTAAAAAAAGTTCTCTTGTTCAAACTAAGCCTATTTCCCATCGAATAGACAGCTTCCGTTCCACCCTCTATATCCGAGTTCCGTATCCGGTGCAATTGTTCAAATATTCGCGACGGATATCCTTCGCGATCGAGTTTCTAGCTACTAATATATTTTGTTAGTAACGCTATTACTTTTAATATATTTTAATTAATTTTATTTTTACATTACAGTTTTTGCAATTTGCAGTTAATTTATAAATACATAAGTACACTAAGATTTATATATATATATATATATATATTATAGATTATAGGCAGTTAGGTAAATAGATTTTTTATATCTAGATCTTTTTGGACGAGGTTCCTAAAGTTCCTTTCTTTCTTATTAAACATTTCAACAGGTTGGTCGTTCTTTGATAGGTCAGACATGAATGAATCATGATTGTTCTCGCAGATAAAAAGTCGACACAAATTCTGAGTTGTATTGATACGGATGTTCCCACCAAATCGCACCTACAAAGAAATATTTCAGCTATGATTGTACAGACGAAAGTCAATATTTCATCATATTAAATGTGAATGAGAAAACCCTTTGGCATGATGACCACGACAAGGTTTTAAGGTGACCTTTTAAATTCTGAAACTCGGAAAAATTTTGCAAGCGTTGTGTTGCGATGTAACCAAACCCATATTTATTTTGTGTTGGAGAATCAGATATTATAATATTTTACAGATACATTGAGCTTTTACTTTTACATTTTTATACTAGTTGTCACCTGCACCGTCCGCGAGGTAATAAAAAAAAACTTAATTTGTAACCCATGTGTTCTTACAGATGTGTTCTATATCTATGCCAAATTTCAACGAGATCCATGCAGCCGTTCTGGAGATACCTTCTAACAAACATCTATCCATACAAACGTTCGTATTTATAATATTAGTAAGTTGCCTACCTTTAGCTTAAATCATAAGTATTAGGTATCTATACTCTACGGACTGTATATATGGACGTTTATTACGACCATGATTTTTTTATTACTAACATTGAATTGTTCTAATTTTTCTAAACACATCGAAAGCATTTCTCCCAAAGAAAAGAAAAGGTCAACGTACAAGTAATTGTTGTAATTAGAACACTATTATGAAAGTCTACGAAATGTAACGAAATCACACTCAAACAATAATAACATAAATCAATAATTGAATACGTTCCTGCATTGATTGTTTTAGGGCCCTCGTTTCATAGATTATAGTCAACATTTACAGAATCGTTATTTCTTTGTTTTCCTAACTACGATTTGCTTTCTATGGATCTTTTAATGTCACATCAAATAGGAAGTTTTTGGTATAAAATTTGTACTTTATTTACGTTAAAATAAATGTTTTATATAAGTGATAGTTAATGATACATATTTTAGGAGGGTGAACTTCAGTTAACTTTTTAGTAACAAACGAATTATGTTTCTTGAGTATGAAATCTAAGGTGTGTACCTTCAGCTGGTGTCTGCCTCTATAAATAAATGTGTTGTGTCGATTCTATGCCTAATTACAAGTAAGGTTACTTATACACTATAGGTAAGTACAATAATACTTACGAATTATGTTCGTACTGTAAAAATTGTTACTTAATCTTTGTCCTAGTACTTTGTATTAGTGCTAAGTGATTGATTATTGATGCATGCGAGATGATAGACCAGAGTTATGCGGAAGCTCGAAATTTCCTCTGTTAATTAAATTAACCGTGAATTTAATGGTTTGAACTTGCAATTACGAATGTTATGTTTAACACATTCGTATCATTTCTTCATGAGAAAACTCATTTGGTTGCTGATCATCTTTAAATTTTGTTGCTTTATTTTATCTTGTTTTGTTATGTAGAAACATATATCTATGCTTAGTAAGGTTTCTTAGCTTAGTAAATATCGCGTCTCAAGGTTTTAAGTGCAAAATTATTGCAGTCCAATGTGGTTATGTTTTAGATTACCCATTAACCTTTTAATCCTTTCACCGAACATTTTATTCCTCGTCAAAAATGTTACAGTTTGACAGTTTAGTTATGTTCCGTCCAAAATTAAAATGGTCGAAATTTCGCTCTAGTCGGCAAAGGTTAGCAGGGGGTACATCGCAAAAACGACAGTTTTTAAGTGCCTAATTACATGTACACAAATCGTGTAGAGGTAATTGCGTCGTGCGGAGGCAATCACCTGCCAGGGCCGGCCGCGATGGCATAACCCGCGGAGAAAGTGGATATGATAATTGGATGAGCACCGATGTGCGACCGGACCGGCTCGCTTCGCTGTCCGATACAACGCTCGCTAGCTTAGTATGGACATGTCAACAATATTTATATGGAACACTACCAGCACATAGAGTACACTCAGATGTTTCAACAAAAAATAAATTAAGAAATTTTATAAAAAATCAAATAGCACCTATTCTATTGTCTTGTTCTTTTATAAGCAGCTAGTATTAAACACATAGCATTGAAAGCATATCATGTCTAAAATTAAATGAGTCTTATCCATGTTATCTTTCTCACTCATCTTCCCTTCACAAGATTGTTTCTCTACCGCGTTATCAATCATCTATTTTTACTATTTGTATGCTGGAGGCATTTTATGCAATACCCTTTGCTAGCGGTTCTGTTACTAGATTTTTAGGTTATTTTTTTTTACTTTGACTTACATAATTACAGATATCATTAAATATTTCTGCACATTTTGTTTATTGTTTAAAAATATTTATGTATACGATGGATGTTAAATTAAATGATATTTTTTTATTGTTTACTGAAGAACGAACTTTATTTCGCCGACAAACTCTTAATTGAATTATTTTAAAGCACGAATATATTATGAATGAATATTTTTTATAGAATTTTCTAGACGAAAGTTTTAATACGGTTTGACTTACATATTTTATTGAAATTTCATCCGACGATAATACCTACATTAAAATTTAGGCAATCGTTTGTCTAGTCTAGACTTGATAAACTTCTTTTTAATTAACCTTGTAATTTGATAACGTCTGACAGACGATACTTTTCGACTGTATTGAGTCACATAAACAGCTAAATATAACCGGTCCAATATCATGATGTAAGGTAACTAAGCTATATTACACGATACGGCTAGACTAGTAAATTAATCTTGTCATATTTGTCACCAGTAACTTGTCACTAGAAATACTGAAACTAATTTCACTTACCGTGGGTTTCCAAGACCAAAATCTCCTTTGAAACATTTTTTTAAATTTATTTATTAACGAAAATATAGCATCCTTGTTATCTCTGTTGTGTCAAAGTTATTGACAGGAATCTCTAAATATCTCATCACATCACACTTGAATGGATGGAACAATTTTGCTAATTCTTTTTTTACGTGTTTCTTATAGTTAGGAGACTGATATAGTAAAAAAATTAAAGTCTTTAGACAAAACGTTACAACAGGACAACGTCTGTTTGGTAAGCTAGTTTATTATAATTGGATCTATCTGGTAACATTCAATGTATTACAAGAGGTAAGATTTTCAAACGCTTTTAATTTTTGTTTAAATTAATTGCAATGGGTATTGAAAACCATTATTTAATACAACCATTACAAATGTAGGTAACCTATCAATATCTATTTAAAGTCAGGATGACAGTTAAATGTGCACAGACTATATGTAGATAAGTAGGGGTTAAAAAATACATCGTAACTTTTTTTTTGCTTGCGTGTCGTAGTGAGTAAGTAGGTAACTGATCGGAATAAGAATCGTATATAATATGGTATCAATCAATTTATAAACGATAGATCGACATTTATGTTATGACAGACGTGAGTCATGACACGCGATTGTGTAAATTTACATACAAATAAAGTATGTATCAAGTTTATTTTTGTTTTTTTTTTGTTTGTGATGAGCTGAGCCTTTTACCTTCGAATGGCTAGCCATTAATAAGCACCAATTTCAACTCAATTTTTAAAAGTAATAAATAAAAAAAATCCAAATTCAAAATATCGCTAACTTTACTTTTTTTTATTAATAGACTTGAAAAGTGAGAAAAATATATTTCTCTAACAATATTAAAGGGCGAGATTACATTTGAGTACTTGAGGCATTAGCCGGCCACGCGTGTCGACGTTCGCCGGAAGTTCCACCCTTATTAGATGCAACAACACTTAATGCAGATCGCAAGGGCCGGTCAAGGTCCATAGGTTTAAGGATTTATTACGTAATTTCATAGGAAGTTATGTTAATTTAATAGGGCGTTTGAATATGGTATTCTTATGTACCTTAAAATAAAATATATCTTATGCAATTTTTTTTAGATGAAAACATATATCACAATGCCTTCTCTTGTTTTTTTTTTAATAATATCATTATTTTGTATCCGTGCTCGTGCTAATTACCCGTCTCTTTTCCTCTTTATCTTTTGTAAAAATAAATAATTTATTATTATTAGCAGGTTTAATCGTAAAAAAAATATAACAACGGATGTAAACATTGCATTGCAACTGAACTAGAGACCCTAAACAGTGCGGGTCGTTAATGAAAAAAAATTCTGCCGGTTCGATGGCCCCACCTGCCGCCGAATAATATAATAATTAGAAATAACTGAGTCGCCGTTACACCGCGTCCCCTCCCCTGCGTCACTTGACTCTAACATTTATATCATTTTTTTGTTTTCTTAATTTAACTGCAATGATTTCAAGCGTGACTCTTCGTTAAGCAAGTGGCATACTTTCAAAAAAAATTGAGGAAAAAATTATATTAAAATGTTTAATTTTTAAATGAACGTAATTGGTTATTGGGTTTACTAATAAAACTAAAATATTTTTTGTCGCACGTTGCCCTCTTGTTTAATACAGATTCGAGTTGGAAGCGATTATTCATAAAAATTAGGTAAACCGAATTCATGTAAAATAAAAGTTTGGATGTATGGATGGATGGATATTGGCAGTTACCTCTAGAATGGTTCAACAGATCTCGATGAAATTAACACAGATGTAGAACGTATTTTGGAAGAACACAAAGGCTATTTTTCAATACCTCAAGGACGGATTCGCGGGCGGACAGCTCGTTTAAAATATAGGTATTTGAAGATATATATGTAAAACAAACAAAATAAAAGCATATGTTTTCCACCTGGTCTGGTATCAACAGTCATGGCATTCATATTCTTGCGCGTCAACATTAAGTAGCATTACCTAACTAAAGTAACAGGTGACAAAGATTGAAAGTTGATAATGCCAGATGTTCGTTTGATTTAATTGTGTCGAAATCTGCATTAGATGTAGCACCCGTCATGAATAACTTGTCACTTAATGCAACCTTCTTTGTATCGATAGTGATAGTGGCTGAAATTTATTGATTATAAGCTCTATTAAGCAATTTTCAAACAACAATATCTTTCTTGACTAAATTTTGAAACCGTTATTAGCTATTTAATTGTTGAAATTTTAGCCTAGTTTAAATAATTTTACTATAAAGTAAAATAAAGGTTTATTTGAAGGTTTCTTCGTCTACCTTTTACCTAAGGAAGTTTGGCACCGTATGTAATAGGTACAAGTATTTCAATTAATCGTCTTATCTGAATTCAGTTTCTTCACGCATATCCTCTTTCATACAATCCATCAATACGTTATTCGCTCTTCTTTCACCTCTGTAGCATTCCTCCTTTGGTCATTTTATATTCAAAATTTAAACCTAATATTCCGAATCAACGACACATAACATCCTCCTGATAACCCTCATCAGGAACAATAAAAGTTTTATACAATAAAGCCGCGGTTGACTATCCCTCTTCAGACAATCCAGTAGTCTTCCAAGCATAACTATTAGGTACGGTCTTCAAAACACATCAAACAAAAGAAAACTTTATGATTATACTATTTAAGTAGTTTTTACAACACAGCCCATATTAATAAGGATTTTATGAAGATATTGTAACATTCTCTTTCGTCATTTTAAAATGTATTTTCTTCCTTTGTTTTAAAGTATGAATTTCTTCGTTATTGCATTGTAGATGCAATGTCAAGGGCTAGAAGCAACCCTTCCGTCACGCTGCGCGCGCGCAGTAAAAAGTCTTGCAAGGGATTTAAGTCCATTGTAATATATCTTAATTCCATCTAAGATCAAGTTAAAGTTAAAAGTTTTCATTATAATCTGATGACATCGGTTACACAAGTTTTTGCTAATATAAAAAGGAAATTATAATAAAAATATAAAACGGTTTGAAATTCTTTTGCGCACTGTACAATTAAGTCTGAAAAGTTAAAATCTGACAGCTTTACTTTTGCTGGTACTATATTTTAATATTCTTTTTATGTTCCTAATATCAGTCTACGAAGTAAGAATGTTTACTCCGATTATTCATCTTCTTAGTAAATGGCTTAAGGCTCAACTATTTTACGAACTTTAGTCGCCGCGGATTTCCACTGCCTTCCTCTTCTTTGAATAAAAACACATATGTTTCTTACACGTGTGCTAGCAGTGGAAACTCACAGTATTACATGTTAGATATTATTAGAAACACGAAGTTTAAAAACTTCAAAGGTTGGTTGAACATCGACCTTCCAATAAATTGTAAATAATATTATCTATGAATATTCATTGACTTCCCCACTAGCCAACTACATTAATGAAGTAGGCGAAAAAAGTGTTTTTGTATCGAATAATTTATAAAGCTATTATTTCTTTTTATCTCATGTATCTCTTGCTTAATTACTATGTTTTATATAACATTAATAAATATAAGTATAAGCATAAAACATTAGATTATATATGTAGTTTCAATTATAACTCAAAGCGTGCGCAAACAATTCGTCTACAGATAGTGTATCAATGTTGTTTTTATATTAAAGCTTTAGCATATTCGATCTCTTTGGTGGCAAAGGAATTTGCATAATAACAAGGAGGTTGTATTGGCCACTAAGAATATTGTACATTTTAAGGTATAAAAAAGATAGTAATTGCGCGGGAAATGAAAACGAATTAGCTATTTAATGTACAATTCTAATGCGGGTGTTGTAATGAAAAGTTTTTTTTCTTTTTTTATTTATCTAGCATTTCGGTAGCTCAAGCATGCAGTCTGCGGTTATAAAAATATAGCTTATGTAAATTTGACTACGTAACAAATAAAGTGCATAAATAATTATGCATGCGTGTTTATTATTTTTACATGTATTATGTAAAATGAAAGATCGCAACAGTGGAGGTATCGCGATATCTTCAAGTTGTGCAACAATAGGAGCTAGGCAGGTGGAATGCTGGTTTATAGGTCGTCGCGGTGCGCGCTCGTGTGTTACGAAATATCACAATGGATTAGTCAGTTGTAATAGATTAATTGCGCGGACAGGTTGCTTAACTTATAGTCGCGTGTCTATTTATATATAAATTGTTGTTGGGGTGCTGGTTTAGGCAATTGCGGTTAAAGAAACTTGTTACATGACATTTACGTTGCTATTGTCTCAATGGTCTTTGTAACTTAACCAGTCTTTTAGTCTACACTTAGTGAACTTCAAACAAAACTTAGTATGGCCACTTACTCAAAATAAATTTTATAAATAGTAATATAGAAGGCCAGGACTCTTGACTGATTTTTGGGTATAATCCTAGCAGTTTATTGGACATGCTGACACACGGTTATCTTCAAATCCTTTCAGAACTTATTAAAATATAAGATATCGAGAGTTGTATTTTCTCAAAATTTCCTTTTAGAATTGAATGACCAAAAAGGCGGTTGGTTGAGCGCGCGCATGCGCTCACGCTCCGGAACAGCGCACACGTCACGGTGGCGGTACAACACGGGCGACGCGTGCGCAACACGCACACACGTGTAACACCACACACGCACACATAAACTAATTAAATTGCCCCGACAAACTTCTTCATGAAACAACATTGGGCAAAAGCGAATTTTAAATCCTGTCTAATATATTTTTGGTATATATAGATGTACAATGCCCATTGACTCTACGCTTAAAGTTCTAGAAGTATTTCTCTATCTGTACGCACACATACTTAGTTTGTGTAAAACACGTGTAAGTGTACACACGCACGTGGTATCCGTTGTCTTTAATCGCTTAGGGCGACGCTCTTATAGGGAAATGAATGCAAAGGTGTCTATTATGACTTTTGTATTTTAATACGAAAAAGGTTATAAATGGAGCCAAAAGGAAATTAAAACGCCGAGATGTAGATTAATTATGAGATAATTTTATTGCGCGAGGAAATATAGTGGCATCCAGAAGTCGCACACTAATTGTGTTTATTGGTTAAACTGGACGATCGTTACGTGTGAACAAAAAATGTAATTAAATGAAGGCTGTAATTAAACGTTATGAGTTATTGAACGTAATACGCATAGTATTAAGTTTAGTGATAATTTAAGTCGATGCATTCAATTAGTACTTTTTTTATATATGCAAAGAAATAACACTATATTTGTATATAAACAACATGACACGAAGGATGAATGTCAATAGGAATGTCGATTAGACTAAAGGAGGTCATATTGGAATTGATATACGTACAAAACCACATACATAAAAAGATCTTACTAATATTATAACAGCGAATGTTTAGATGGATGGATGGATGGATGTTTGTTTAAAGGTATCTCCAGAAAAGCTGCGTAGATCCCCTAAAATTTGGCATAGATGCAGAACATCATCTGGAAGAACACATAGGCATAGGCAATTAAGTTTTTTTTGATTCCGCGCGGACGGAGTCGCGGGCAACAGCAAATAATACATACGCGTGATAAAGCTTGTCCACTTAAGTCAGTCGTTTCTAAAGAAAATTCAATTTTACTATCAAAATATGGTATCTATGAACGTCTTAATAATGTAAGGGCCCTGAACTTGAACTGAGCTACTATTAAAAAGTTTGTTTTCGTCTTATGAAATTAATATGGTCAGTTCGATTGTTACCTCATGTGGCTCGGACCACATTGACCACAAAAAAGACGGATGTCGTAGTATCGTCGTTGCTTCCTTTAAAAAATTTTGAGTATCATCGGATTTCCTTTGACATGATTTTATTAAAACTGTTATTTTTATTTTTTTCTCATTATTTTCATATACCATAACTTTTGCCTTTATATAATACTAGCTGTCGACCGCGACTCCGTCCTGGTAGAATAAAAAAAACTTAATTAGTAGCCTATTTGTTCTTCCAGACGATGTTCTACATCTATGCCAAATTTCAGCGATATCCATGGAGTATTTCTGGATATACCTTCAAACAAACATGCATCCATCCGAACATTAGCATTTATAATATTAAAAAGTATAAGGTAGCATGAGTTCAAGTTTTTTATATTTTAATATAGCATAATAGTAGAAAGGATAATTAAAACATAACTTAAAACCTTTGAAAAAATCTTTGTACTATTTAAAGAAAACTGGAAACGTGCTACAAAGTGTGAACAAAAAGCTCAACAAACACGTGGCAAAAACACGTTGTTAACATGTTCAAAGAGCACATATGTAGTCCATCGACCCTATTGTACATTCACTGAGTGCGTAGGTCAAGCCCACAATAAAGTGGCATCGTATATCATGGTATCCCACCGGAACGGAGCTGCCTTACACCCAGTTTGTATTACCTTAACGACCGTCTTCAATCGACCTCCTCTCCCCTCACACTACGAATATAAATATAAGCAAAACTGTTATCGTGACTGAATAAAAAGGTCTAGTTATACTGGTTAGAGACACGCGACTTGAAGCAAGAAATGGGTTAGAAAGGAAGTTATAGTGGTGGACGGTAGATGGTGTCCAGTGACATCTACAATGGTTGAAATTGTGTTTCTTACTTACCATTTGTTTATACTTATATTCTGATTTATACCAATTTAAAATGCCTCTAACTGCTCTAATGTCTAAATGGTCACTAAAAGCGTCCCTCAGTTTGGATTTTCTCTGATACAAAAATTCTTAAGCAAAATATTAAATCTATGATGCAATCGAACAAAAGACAATCAGATTCGTCTCAAAGTTTGAACAAAATGGTCATCGCATTTGTTTATTATTTTGGTTTTTAATTGTTTTTTTTTTAATATTGCAAATTTTAGCAAAGATGAAGCAAAGGTTAAACCACTCAATTTGTAGGTTTTGCATCATTTTTAACATCGGCGATTAATGATGTCGCTGACATTTTAAAGTAATTAATTTCCAAAACATCATTTATCAATCACTAAAAAAGGCGCTACTGTTTGATATAAAAGTATGTTTTTTTCTGTAAAGTAATAAATCTTAATTATAATACCATTTGATATCGAATAAACTAAAAATATTTGATGTGATCCTGCGAAATAAACATAAATGTGGACTTTATTATTATCTCACGCCATTAAAAATTTAAAAAAGATAAGAAATTAAAAACAAAAATTAAATAAAAATCTTGTAAATTGCTATGAATCAATGGTTAACACGTTAAACGCTTTATTAGAAATAGAAAAAATCACAAAAAAAGCTTTTTACTGGAAACAGGTGCGTAATATCGAATCCTCAAAATATATCTAGTTTAGGGTTCAATCAGAAGCTCGGTTCCGCATATATTATAAAAAAAAAACTTCTTGAGGTCATACGTGACCTGAACGCGCGCGACGCCGCGCTGAAATGCAGGCAGAGATCCGGTAACCGATGAGCGGAGTGGCGTTTAACGTGTTAAAATAAATAAGATGCTGGTTGCTTTATCTTCGTAAAATTTATAAAAATTGTTCCATAAAACTAGACTAGATAATAGAATCACGTAATCTGACGTAAGATTTTTTTTTATATTTATGGACTAAATACATTTTTTCACACGGTATAAAGACAAATACCCCATAAAATTGATTAGACATAAAATTCGATTACATTGACATTTCAAAATATTTGTGCGTAATAACAATTTACATCAGAATTTTACTTCAATATCATAAAATAGTTATTATTTTACTACTTTTTTATTTTTTGTCGTAAAAAATATTGTCTTCTTCCATATGGTTATTGGTGCAATAGAATTAATTTGTTTTTAATATCCAATAACCTAAAGTTTTTAAATAGTTCTGGATTTCCATCTAGAAAGGCAAAGGTTATGGGAAATTCGCGCCATAAGTTTAACGGCGTATCTTTTGTAACTTTAAAATTTTTAGAAGTTTAATGAAAAATATTGTTTTCTACACCTGAACTTTATGTAGATAGCAAATTAAAATAAGTATAATTTAAACATTATGATTTGTTTATAATTCAACGATTATATCATAGATTAATTAAATTTTAAGCCCGTATAATAAATATACTTAAAAAAACAGCTTATTCATTTACGAATATGTAAATATTCTTACAAGTATGATAAGTCTAGTTTTACTACATACAGTGGGTTTCTGAGACCAAAATCTCTGTGTAAAACATATCGTCATCGCTGTCATTATCTTTGATAATACAGAGATTGCAATAAGTACGTAAGTACCGCTACGACTTAGGGTACTTTAAGAAGTGAACTTATCACCATCTCAAAGGCCAGCAACGCATCTGCGGTTCCTCTCGTATTGCTGATGTCCATGGGCATCGTTGAACACCTCGGTGTTCCCGCTGCTCGTTTGCCCTCTTAAAAAAATAAGTTTAAAACAGAAATTTTGGATTCAGAAACTCACAGGGTTTACGTCTAATATTGCATCCAAGATAAAAGATTCCTAACCAAAAAATCGTTTAAGGCTTAGAAGTAATTGTTCTTTTCTTAACAATATTTTTTTATAAAGTTTCTAGATTTTGCTAATTCTTTGAAAACAAGTCTACTAGGCTGACATAAATCATTAGACACGGGGCCTATGCTAGTATTTAATTTATAATAATTTAACTTATGTATATTTATCGGTGATCAGAGTTCAATAAAATAAGGAAGATAAGATCTTTATAACTATACTAGCAGTTGCCCGCGAGTTCGACCGCACGGAATTTATAGATAATAAAAAAATCTAGTATAGTATATCCTATGTTACACGGAGATAGTTTAGGTTCCCAACAGTGAGAGAATTTTTCGAATCGCTTGAGTAGTTTTGGAGTTTATTCAATACAAACAAACAATCAAATCTGGCTTTTTGAAATATTAGTATTGATAAAATCTTTAAGAATTGTAGTATAACACTCTGGAAGAATTAAATATATAATTTATGATTTTGCAAAAATAATCAATTTGAAAAATTTATTTTTATTAACTATAATATTTGTGTAATCTTTTCTTAATGAAGCTCTAAGTTAGGTGTTTGAATTTATAAAATTTTAATAGTTTTAATTAACATAGACTATTTTGTATATATTTATCTATCTTGAATCCTAAATAATTTTCCCGAAACTCTCATAACACATTTTTACCTTCTTATGCCTTTTATAATCTACAAGATACAAGGTAGCTGCTTTCTCGTTTGTCACCTTATACTATAAAATAATATTAGATTTAAATCATCATCATCAGCTCGCTATACCTACCCACCGAGGAGCTCGGAGTCTACCCTAAGTTAAGGGTGATTAGGCCATAGTCAACCACGCTGGCCAATTGCGGGTTGGTTGACTTCACACATATCTTTGAATTTCTTCTCAGATATGTGCAGGTTGCATCACGATGTTTTCCTTCACCGTAAGAACGTCGGATTAATGTACATATGTAAATCGGAAATCGAAAAACACATTGGTACATGGCGGGATTCGAACCCAGGGCCTGCAGATTGCAAGTCGAGTGCTTAATCCCTGAGCCACCGAGGCTCTCAGATTTAAAACTATATTGTATTATAATGTTTGTTGTAATGTAACTATTCCAACAGTTTAAAAGATTGTTAAGACTTTTTCTCGATAAAAACCTAATAAATTTCGAACTGTTGAAATTATTTGTAGTATTAATCCGTGACCATTAGACTATTGACCTGTTTATAGAAGTCTGAGTTGTCGCGGAATGTTACAAACGACGATATTCAAACATATTTGATAGGTAATAAAATAAGACGTTTTATTAAGCGGTGCTAACTGTGACCTTTAAATTAGAATAATTAACACTTAAACTTAGATTAACGATGATAGCGTTATCAAGTCAGTTTTACGACATTTTAAACAAGTCCCACAAAACATTCCTAATGTTTGCAAAAAATGATATAACACTGTCTTGTTATATTTATGGCGTCGTCAAAACTTTGTTCTAAATCCTTTAATAATCATGATCGTAACTTTGAAAAAGTACAAAAAAACTTTCTTATAAAAAGAAAATAAACAAAATAAAAAAAATTGCTATTAAATTCAATATTAAATACAGTTCTTATTCTGTTAAAGTAGCCTCACAGTTGTTTTCTGAGACCAAAATCTCTTTATAAAACATATCGACATCCCTATTATTTGACATTATCTTTGACAAAATCGAGATAACAATATGTTTTAATCGGGGATTTTGGTTTTAGAAACCCAAGGTCAGGCAGGCACTACGCAACTCTTCCGCGATATTTTATTGTGCTTTTTAAATTTAGTGGTTACTTATTATAGTTCTAGATGTGTTGCACATATTTTCATATTTTTCAAATGTATCAATTCGTGTTCATATTGCGCAAAAGTCGATTGTATTTACATACATTATTCCGTTGCATTCAATGTTAATTATAATATATATATCAAAAGTCAAAAATTTCCCAAACATAAATTTCAAATTACTTACAATGTTTGTTATATTTCGTAAAGAAATATTTATATAAGCAATTATCTAAATTATATTTTTGCGATTTTGTTTGAGTTATAAAGGAAATAGGAACATTTTAAAAGAAATCTTACCAATATTACAAATGTGAAAGTTTAAATACTCGTAGATGAATATCCGAATCGGCTGAACGATTCTCTCTGGAATTTGACATAGATGTAGAACAGTCATAGAATAGTCTGGAAGAACACACATATACTTATTAACTCTTTTTTTTTTAATTTTGCACGAATGCAATCGCGGTCGACAGCTAGTATAGATATGAGATAACATGTGGAAACATAAAAAAATTGTTTTAACTTTCCGTAACGACTTCACTATGGGAATTATTAGACGGTCATTAGCCGTAGTAGCTATTAGTTGTCACTTAGGTCTAAATATTTGATCGTTTTAATAGATAATTGTATATTAAAGTTGTTTCGAATATGTATATATTTAAATTAAACATAATCAGTGTAGATTTAATATCAAGATTATCCTAGTAGACAGTTGGAATATATTATCGTTAGCGACAATGAAGTTCTGGAATATTTAAATATTATTGGCGGACAAAAATTTTGTATAAAATTTGCAAAACTAATTAGAACGATAAGCTTAAATATCAAAGCGTTTTTAACGGCTAATCTAGAATTAAATCCATGAGAGAATATTTCTAATCAGATTTATTTGTCGTACATATTGTTTTTTTTTAATATTTGTACCAAATTATTGAATTACACTACGCCATTCTTTTTAAATTATGGCCGCTGTTTGCCTTGAAGTGGCAACTAAAGATTCATCGGGTATTCATTAATGTATTCTATTTATTTGCGCAATTTCATAGAATCTAGATATATTTTTAGCATCTTCCTCGTAATACTACATGTGTAACAATTTTCGATAAACAGTATTCCAGTTTTATGCCAACTATGATTTTGAGCGCTACTGTCCTACTGTACTGGCACAATGTAAACCAGTCATTACTGATTAGACTAGTTAATATCTTAATGTCCGTCATCGTTCAACAATCGCCTACAACAGTCTGCTTTCATCGATTGTCACAAGCGAGCGATCACTAATACCGCACTCAGAACGCGCACGTGGATTGGTCCGTGATGCGTTACAATTTTCTCCACAATTTGCGACAATTGTTACGATGGTTGACGTTTGAATGTGCACCTAACAGTACATATACTTTGCTAGCAAATTATATATCTTTTATGTTAAATTAAGTTGCTAAATAATACACTATTTCTGTGTTTATAATATACTAGTAAAGCTGAACTACTTTCGATCGATTCCAAAAGTCTTGGAATTAGTAAAAAATCGAGAAGTATTTGTGGAAATAGGAACGCGAGGATTTAACAGGAAAGGATAAATACGTATAAAGAGAATATATCTATCTATCTATTGAAAACAATAGCTTGCGGTTCCTTTTTCTTGCCATTTGTAGAATCCCGTCATGTACCAATATGTTTTTCGATTTTCGATTACATAGGCACATTTATCCGACGTTCTTACGATGAAGGAAAACATTGTGATGCAACCTGCACATATCTGAGAAGAAATTCAAAGATATGTGTGAAGTCAACCAACCCGCACTTGGCCAATGTTATTGACTACTAGTCATCCCTAATTTAGGGAAGATTCGAAGCTCCTTATCATGATGATAATGATTACTATATTCTAAGAAAAAGCCTGCGTATGATTTCATAATTTCTTTAATTTGAAAATCTTTAAAAAATCTTCTTGCTTTTTTAATAAATTACTAATAAAATTTACTAATACATATTATGATAGAATTTTTATTATAATATTTTATGGAAATAGTCGGTAACAAATCCTCGCGTATTCTTGTTAATTACAGACTTGCGAGTTAAGAAGAAAGATTTGAATTATACATAAATTAAATAAATAACTTTTCGATCCCACGATACTGATAACCTCTGTATCAAATTTTATCTACACACAGTATTGCTTATTAAATTTTGTTAATAGGTAAATATAATCAGATATATCAAAGGAAATTTATGAGTTTATAAGTTCAAATATTTGCGTATTAATGACATGTTAAATATTCTAACGCTTATATAAAATAAAAAAAATATTAGTGAATAACTTTTTCAATTTATGTTTATCAAAATGTTTAATATTGAAATAATTTAATGCAGTTTCTTTTAAATTAATTTTATTTATTTATTACATTAATTTCAATGAAATATTTTTCCAATAAGTAAGCAGCTGTTGACGTGGGAACACGTAATAAAATTACCGACTTCAAATGCAGACTGATTTATTTATACTCTACTTAAGACTATCCCAAATATATAATTCCAAATATCAACTAAATGCATAGAATAAGGAATTTATTAAAGACTACCTGTTGCCCGTGACTCCATTCGGGCAGAATTAAAAAAAAAACTTAATTAGCCTATGTCCTCTTCTAGTCTATTCTACATCCATGCCAAATTTCATCGAAATCCGTTAAGCTGTTCTAGATATACCTTCAAACATCTATCCATTTAAACATTCGCATTTATAATATTTGTAAGATTATTAAGATTAAAGTGAATAAGTATTTGCTAAGCAAGTGTGTACAATATCTCGTCGTTTGATTATTAATTTAAAATAATTATCCAGTTGCCAAAATTCCCAAAAGATAATATAATAAAAATATCTCGATTTACACCATTCTAGGGGAAATTAATGTCTATTTATAATGAAATGCAATCAGAAAGACTTATGTTGTAATTTACTGCGATGAGAAAATTCATAAGAAATAAACATTTTAATGTGCAATTAATAGAAGTAGAATAATTTAGTGTTAATAATTTTATCTGATTATATGTAAACAAAGCCATTACGTCAATGTTGCTATCGGTTACTATTCCGTGTTTTAGATCGATCTTTGTCTATTGATTTAGTTAAACTATCAAGACTAAACCACCTGGATGGCTGGCATTCCACAACGGTGCGATTCTCGCGCAACTTCTTGCCTCGCACAGCCGCGTTGTGGAACGGTCTGTCCTCGGCGGTATTTCCAAACCAATACGACTTAGGGATCTTCAAGAAGCGAGCATACCATTTCGTTAAAAGCCGGCAACGCATCTGCAGTTCCTCTGGTGTTGCAGATGTCCATGGGTGTCGTTGATCACCTCGGTGTTCCCGCCGCTCGTTTGCCCCCCTTCTCTTATAAAAAAAGGACTAAAGAGAGCGAATCAACAAAAAAATTAACAAAATATATTCCATTTAAAAACTATGGACATATAACAGAATAATGATAGATAAATAATTAAATAGGTACACTACAATGTTAATTGTGTTTTTTTACGTTTGCAAAAAAAATTTCGTCTGACTGAAAGCAGGATAAAGATTGTCGCTTGTCTATGTTCATTTGACTATGACCGCCTATAGTCTAAAATACTTGACCAATTTTGAACAGTAAAAAGAATTGCGAATTCGTCAATGCATATCTTCACCATGAATATTTAACGTTGAGGTGAATTTCCATTCAATCAAATCGTGTTTGGTTCACGATTGATGAATCATATTAATATAAATCCGAGTTTAATCATAATCTATCCATCCATTATTTCAATCTATACAATAAATAATACAATTAACCCTTAATTCGACGAAATTTTTTGTAGCAAAAAAAACTGTTTTTTTTTTAGTAAAGTCATACTTACGTAATCTTCTCTAAACTAGTCCAGTAGTTTTTTTTAATTAGTTGTTTGTCACACTGGACATCATCGAATTAAGTGTTAACTCATTCAATATATCCTTGCATATAATATAGTAAGAAAAAATCGTAGAAAAAAGACTTGTTACCAACATAATAAAGTTTATATAAGTAAGATTTTAATATACGTAAAATTATGAAAATATAAAAAAATAATAGTCTAGTTGGAACAACTAACACTATATCAGTCCTTCTATCGATTTTTAATGAATTTGTGATAAGAACGTTTTAAGTTTTGCCGAAGTATTAAAAATGAATCTATGTAATAGAATATATTATAAATTATTTATTTATTAAGTGATGTAAAACTTTATTTTCCATGTTTACGTCAACGGTTGGTTTTTTTTTAATTCATAAACTGTGCGAACTTTTATGTTAATCGATTTTTGAAAAGTGTAGATGTGTCAGCGGGAACATAAAAATTTACATTAACTTATATTTCAATTAGAATGTCTATTATATTTGATATTATTTAATTTTAAATAAATTCCAGCCTGATACCTTTACGAGTTTTTGAGAAAAAGGATCTTGACAGACAGACGGACGGACAACAAAGTGATCCTTTAAGGGTTCCGTTTTTTCCCTATGAGGTACGGAACCCTAAAAATACTATTTTTACGGCGTTATAAAAAGTTATCCATCTAAGAAAGAAGCAGATATTCTAGATTTTTTGGTTGCAGTAAAGTTATTAAAAGTTTTGTGAGACATTATACTAAATTAATTAAAAATTGCGGCTTCACTCACGTATGCTTTATAGGACCCCCGACGGTTCAGAAACTAGTAGTGATTTGTCGTGATTTTTTAATTAATTTGTCGATCGAAGATTTGTTTTTTGGTTTTCACAGAAGCTTTTAAACATTATTGAAATAACTTTTTTTTTCTTTACATTTTGTAGTTTGTAGCCGAGATTTTGTAGTTTAATATTAAATTGCCTTTAATATAAATTTAATTTAATATAAAAAACATATGTAGAATATTTTTTTTTTATAACAGAAGGGGGCAAACGAGCAGCGGGAACACCGAAGTGTTTGTATGTTTTTTTTTGTATTTGTAATAAGAGGAGTTAGCAAAGCACGCGGATCACATGTTGTGAAATGATTGGACTCAAGCGAAATATTTTTTTATTTTAGTGAGGGAAGAGAGGAAAAACAAAAAAAAACTAAAGCATATGGAAATAGTGCAAAGACTGTGTTGGCGTCACTCGCTGCTAGCTGTAACGGGCGTCTCGCTCTGCTTGTTGGCCGTCTGCGCCGCGCTTTCGTAAGCCGATCCTGAAGATAAGGCTGTTGTCTCGCTTCCACAATCATTCATTCTTTTTTTATTTTCCTCAATAACAAATGGCATGTTATGTAGAAGTGTCTATAGTTATATAAGTACTCTTTACTAGTTTTTTTTATTACGGGCTGCTTTGAACAAGCTTTAGCAATGGTCTTTAAACGAATAAATTGTTTATGCTAATCCTGTGAGGTATAATCACATGATACCTCATTCTTCAGAAGCGTTGAAGTCGTTTACACTACAGGAGGCCATAATGGAATGTACAATTAACTTATAGACCGAAAAAGTTTTCTGACCCGGTGGGCTTATACGCTACTAAATTACAATAGTTGATTAGTGCATCCATGTCAATATCAAAAATGTGTCACAAGATTTTTGTTGTATTATAGTCTTGTTATATTTTGTCTTATTTGTGTCTAAGTATTTTTTAATTATTTTCTGTCGAGCGATTTAACGAGCCAGTTAAGATTGCGACACTATATCCGCGAAAAACATGACCTTTCTGTCTACTAAGGTAACATAGTCTGCCACTGTTTAAATTGTTTAAATTGTATTAAAATTAATGTTACCAAATATTGCATGTGAATGTTCGTTTTGATGAAAATATATTCATGATAATGTCTATATTTTTCCCAGGATACGACATTGAATTAATAAATTCAAATGTATATTTTACTATGTTGTGACTAAATAAATAAAAACAAAATATTCCTTTATATAAAAAAATTAGCAGAGATAATAAATAACATTTTATATGATGAAAAAAATTGCTAAAATTAAAAAGAGATAAAATTGTTTGTTTATTTGCACCTTTTGATTGAATATAAATTATTTAAAAGTCTTAAATTAATAAAAAAGGAGCGTCTATAGCCTAATGGTTAAGGTTACGGATTTCCGATCACAAGGTAGGGGGTTCGAATCCCGCCATTCGACTAATGTCGTAAACCGCATCCTAGCACAAACCTAGAGCTTAGTTGGAATGGTAAAAGAGATATTAGTAAATTTACAAAAAAAAATCTGCTAATATTTTATAACAAAACTAGCTGTCGCCCGCGAAATCGTCCGCGCGGGATTAAAAATAGATGTTGGCCGATTCTCAGACCTACTCAATATGCTCACAAAATTTCATGAGAATCGGTCAAGCCGTTTCGGAGGAGTATGGGAACGAAAATTGTGACACGAGAATTTTATATATATATTTAAAGCTCTTGATGATGTAATTTGGACACAAATTAACCATAGCATTTTTTAACACGTAAGATAGTAACACTATTTTGAAGAATATTAAATAAATAATTTCGAATCATTTGATGACTATGAGCCTGTTAATGCTGTTGTCAAGCTAAAAAACATGTGAATATCAATCTTACAGACGTCATTAGACGTAATTATAGTATCACTAGCATTTCAAATTTACATGCAATTAAACTAGTTTTATCATCTTATTAGTGTTTATACAATTCTAGAAATAATTTAATCATGTCAAAAGATCTGTATATAAGACATTTAGTTTGGTGATTACATTAATAAAGCACTTACTAAGACTATCGATTTGTGTTGATGGATTTTTTATGCCTTACGCAAAAAAGACAATTGGAAAAATGTTGTATATGAAAAATACTTTAATGTATTTAGCTACATCTATTAACCAACCCCTACTAAGCCAGTGTGGTTGACTATGGCCTAGTCACCTCTAACTTAGGGTATGCTTCGAGCCGCGGACGAGAGAGCCGCGGACGAGAGCGAAAGCGTGCCCGTGGCCCCGTCCCGATGCGTCAGAGGGCAGTCAGGTTTTAGTGGGTATTCTGGTCACCTTCTGTGGCCGGCGAGTCCCACACTCCCTACGCCATTGCACCGCCCGGCGTAGGCGTGCGTAAATGCATTTCCTGACTATAAAAAATAAAAAAATAAAAAAAAAGGGTATGCTTCGAGCCCCTCAGTGGGGAAGTATAGTGAGCTGATGATGATATCTAAAATTTATAATCAAGGAGTAGTTTTTTTTAACTAATTTAACAATCTTATGACCTATATTATTGGAACTTACTTCTTCTTCTTTTAGTTCCTCTTCAGTCTTGAAGGTTGGCCGCTAACTTGGTATATTTGGTTCTGTCAAGCGCAAGGCGAAACAGTTCCTCTGCTGACCTAATCCCCCTAATCCCTTACTTACTTAATATTTACTTACTTGGAATATTTATTTTGTTGCTAAAGTTTCAATAAAACCCGCCTTGTGTGTTACTTACAATAATAGCCCACTTCTCAGAGAAATCATTGTAATTCATAAGCCAATGAATTTAAAAAGAAAAATGACGTTTTTCATTTTTTTTACTTTGTTGTCGGGTCAATCTATTATATTATTGTATAATATTATTTATTAATTTTAACAATTATGTACGTATTTTATCAAAATCCTTTGCTATTGTGATTAGTAATCAATATATAAAGTATTCACATAACTGTACATGGAATTTTGTATTGTTTAACCTTGTATTGTTAAAGTTCATATTGATTAAGAATTATTAACTATTGTAACACTGAAGTAAATAGAAATAAAAATTAATATATAGTGCATTGTGAACCTAATAAGGGCATGTCCATATTTGTTAGTAGAAAAATATCATTTTCATATCGCAACTGACCGAGAAATATTCTAAATATGGTGTGATGGATTCAGGGACGTGATAATTTAATGTTTTTTTAAGATGTATGTAGTGCAAATGTAAATGTGTACTAAAGTAAAGGAAACCCGTAGTAAGTACGGTCGACCGCGTCTTCGTCAGCGCTGAATAAAAAGTGGCCTATGTGGCTCACGACCACATCAGCTACCTTCCAGTCAGAGTCCAATCAAAATTAGTTCAGTCGTTTCGGAGCTTACACGAAACAAAAGCGCTTTTCAGTCAGACAGGCAGATAGACAATAATGTTAAAAATTTGTTTTTTTTTTTAAATGAGTAAAACAAATACAACCTGTACATTTATATAAAATAGAGACATTTCTATTTTATTAATTGTAGAGATTGCAAGATTGTGTGAAAGAGGCCGGCAACGAATCTGCGGTTCCTGTGGCGTTGCGGATGTCCATGGGAGTCGGATCAAATAATATTAGGCGATTTGTTGCTCGTTTGCCCCCTTCTCCTATAAAAAATAAAAGAGGATATAAATATAGATGTAAATTCTGATATAACGGCTGAAAAAGATACAAGAGGAGTAGTATATACTGTGCTGACCCCCTCTAAGGAGAAGCGTAGGAAGATGCAAATATTTTGTTTTATTTTTCAGTAATGAAATAAAAATCTACATGTTGTTTCGTCGTTTCCCACCATTTTTCATTTTAAATTTATGGTTACAAAAGAGTCATCATCATCAGCTCACTATACGTCCCCACCGAGGGGCTCGGAGCCTACCCTAAGTTAAGGGTGATTAGGCCATAGTCAACCACGCTGGCCAAGTGCGGGTTGGTTGACTTCACACATATCTTTGAATTACTTCTCAGATATGTGCAGGTTGCATCACGATGTTTTCCTTCACCGTAAGAACGTCGGATAAATGTACATATGTAAATCGGAAAATCGAAAAACACATTGGTACATGGCGGGATTCGAACCCAGGACCTGCAGATTGCAAATCAAGTGCTTGACCACTGAGCCACCGACGCTCGCTACACTACAAAAGAGTAATGTTATCAAAAGTGTCCCAACATTTTCTTCCTAATGTTTGCTACCGCTTGGATATAGAAATGAAGTAATGTATTCCTAATTATATTTAATAAGATATTAACAATGGTCACAATGTCTTGTAATGTATAATAACCTTACATTTGAATTGAAATATTTACTGTTAGGTTTATAATTTTATTGGTATAACGCTCGAAACGTTTCACATTAAGTAATGTTGGTTTTTTTATTACATTCTTGTGTAATTAACACGTTAACTGCACTCGAGTTGTGTATGTGTTTGTTAGGAAATAATTGTGTTTTTTTTATGATTATTTATTCGGCGTTTGTTAGTGCCTGGGAAAGTTTAAATAAAAAATCAAAATCGTATCACTTTACACAATTCAGCGTTTCGAAAGTTTCATTTCGTTATCTCTCGTATGCAAGTTTAACAGAGCATGAACGCGAAAGTGCTGTATTTTCGGTAATTCCTTTGAGAAACGTTTAAATTTAATTATTATAATTAATTGTGAGCATGGAACAATCTAGAGGCGATCCTTTTGACGTTCACTTTTGAAGTGTTGTGGTGATTGTGTGTAATGAGCTATCGTCATTTGTTTGTTGTTTCAGTCAACTATACTGGATACCGTTACCATAAAGTATGCAATTGTCTGCTTTCCGCATCTTACGCTCTTCTGACGTCCAATGAAGTTTTTGGTATTGGGATATACTAAATTAAGTTTTAATCTACTACATGAGCTAAAATAATTGGCAACAACAAATTAAGACGTCTATATTACCTGAAGATAATACTTTAAAAATCTTTTGAAATAGCGATAGAATAAAAAATAAGATGCTATTTTCAATTTACATAAGAAAGTTTTTGGATTTTTTCTGAATATCTTAATAATTATATTAAAAAATTACTCGGTTATCTTAATCACCTATTGTTTTAAATTTATTAAACTGAATTAAATGGTAAAGCCTAATTAAAAATTAGAACAAAGTTACATACAGTTACAAACAGATTTCCGATATTTTTGGCTTCAAGTATACAAAGACTAATAACTCTTAAAAAAAATTGCAACGTAAATTGGTTTATTACTTTTTTACTTATTATTATTTCAACATGTCCATTTTGTAGATTATTTATTTTTTAATCAAAACGATTAGAAATGTCTAAGATCATCATACATATGGTATCCTTAAGGAAGAATAGGCAATTAACTCGTTTAGGCAACTGATGGCGTTCAAAACCACGCATCTGTTTCATGTGAACCCTTCCCTCAGTGAATCAACAAAACGTACCGATAATAATCTAATTAAAGACACGTATTGTATAATTATATGAACTAAACATGGAATTTCACGGCTGTATTTTTATAACGGGTGTTCGAGTTCAAGTCGAAATACTCGAACTTGTAGAAATGCATTTAATAAAAATTAATATAAAGTTGAATAATAAATAAGTTTTTAATTAAAAAAATATTAAGTTAATTAAAAGTAAATATCCATGAATTTATCGTTATGAGTGCAGAAATCTTTTAGCATTCTGCATGTAAAATTCAGACGTATACATACTTACGGAAATAAAAAAAAATTGCGTAAATTTGCGACATAAACGGTTGTATCTTTTGATTGCGTTGGTTTAGAAGTTTTATTTTTTCACAGCACCAAGCGACCGCAGTCCTGGGTATTTGATATAAATTCCAGCTTGATAACGCGTTTTTGAGAAAAAGGGTCTTAATAGACAGACGGACGGACAACAAAGTGATCCTATAAGGGTTCCGTATTTTTCCTATGAGGTACGGAACTCTAAAGATTAAAGAAATATATCCATGGATATGACTTGATATTTATTGTAATTTTTGTATAAAGGATCAAATCATTGAAGTCCGAATACATTTTACTTTCTTTTCTAATACTACATAGTATCAACGTTCGACTGCATTGCCAGGAATGGTAATAAAACGATTACACAATCAGACAGGTTTCCTTTAGCAGCCAGACAGGGGCATAATAAAAATACTGTCAGTAAATGTCAAGTATTTTAATTTATTGGAAAACACTACGAGGAAATTGTGCAAACATACAATATTTCCACTTAAACAACATATATAATGGAATATTAATAACGGAAAAGTTATATGTGCTCAAAGATTTCACGATAATAAACAAGTCATACTGAAACTTCTGGTATCCATGTCTTGTAGAGCCCAAAATTAAGTTAAGCTTAAGAAACACTACTATTTTCGAATAATCTCAAGCTCTGCTATTGTAAAAAAAAAGTAAGTTGTTATAGTCAAACTTGGATAAGTGACCAACCTGTAAAGATGAGAAAAATATCATAATCCCTTGGATTCTCGCTTATCCATATTCGACTGTATTCTATTTAATATTAAATCATATTACGATTTTTTTTCTTCCTCTTTTTTCAAGCCAGTATTAAAACCTTTTTGAACATTGAAATTGTATCCGTAGAGCAAAATAGAGGAGCTAGTCCTCTGCCATATAAATTCCGATGTTCCTATCACAAATGATCAAATATCAATACTTCACGTAATCATAAAATCATCATCGACTTATATCAATAGGGTACAGAGGAAGTGCGTGTCGGAACTAAAGGTGAAAGGGTGGTTAAAGGGGTGCATGCGGGACACGTGCGTGATAACTTACCCTTTCAATATAAAATCTGGTACCCATCGGCTATTAAATTAAGCGACGGCACACAATGTAAAACATATGTGGAACTTGTGACACAAGAAAAAACAACTTCCTCTTTATAATAGAAATATTAATTTGTGACGAAATTAGATTTTAAAAAGTAAAGAGTTGAAATCCCGGTAAGGTAATTTTTTCAAAGACCAACAACGTACTGTAAATACTTTGGGTATGTGAATTTATATGAGTCACATGACTCGCTCCAATCTTACTAATATTATAAATGCAAATGTTGGAATGTAAATGTTGGATGGATGAATGTATGTTACACAAGGTACCTCCAGGACGGCTGTATAAATCTCGCTGAAATTTGACATAAATATAGAACACAGTCCGAAGAAACACATTGGCTACTAATAAAGTTTTTTTTTAATTTCGCGCGGATTGTGTCACTGGCTACTGCTAGTACTAAATAAACTATGAAAAACATGAACTTAGTATTTCCAAACTTTTCAGCCTGCATATGTGATAAAAAGGAGTTTTTATAAAATATACATTTGAATGTTGAAATGGTCACTTAAAATGTCTATCTCCCTTAGTAGCTGTTGGTCAATTCTGAGTGTGGCTGTAAGTTATTGTTAAATAATTACATACTTAAATTATATTTAAAAAGTCCCGTGTAACGCTGGTGTGAACAATAAAAAACAATGTTTATTAAATAGTTTAAAACAAGCACGAAGGATCTATTTTAAGAGGCGGCGAAAGAAATATTCTTTCCTGTAGTGTGGAATATTTGTAATAACAGGATACCGGAGTTTTAACAAAAAATGAGCTGTTAGATTATAATCTAACGATATTGAAGTTACTATTGCAAACAAACTTTCCATATGCAAGTTTTAAATCGATGCTGGATGAGCAAGTTACGTGGTAAACTGAGAGAGTCAGAAATGGCTTTAAAATTGGACAAAAAATATGGTCATTTAAAAAATATGTGTACTAAAATATTTAAAACCTAACCACTCGTATTTATCAGATAAGTTTCAATATACCAACATAAGTCCTAAACACTTGCTTTCAAAATGACATCCCTAAATAAGCAACCCTCCGCACTCGAAACATGACAAACCCTCACCCTATGTGCATCCCTCTTTGATCAACCAGTTTAACTAAATTTTGTCGTTTATAAAGACCTGCTTATCCACTAAACGTGATTGAGTATAGATAGCCCTAGTACCACTTGACTGTACAACCAACGTTTGGCAACCCTAAAACACGTCAAAGGCACGTGCGCATCGCATCACCTGCCTTTTATAAATTCGTAATTTGAAAATATGAATTCAATATATTTGATATTTTATATTTGCATATCAAGTATCAACCATTGTTTTTTTTAATATTCATTTAATTCTTTACTCCTACCTTTTCTTAAACTACTGTTTGAAACAGAAAAAAAAACAGTCTGCTTCTTATTTGGAATCATAAAATTAATTATTTACTGTTGGCTTCTGAGACCAAATATGTATAGAACATATCATCATCCTTGTCTTTTATTTTTGCCAAATCAAAGATAACAATATATCTCAGAAACGCACCAGTTAAGGTTTAATCGAAATAAACATCATAAGACAACTTTATGGTAGAACTTTTATTATTTTTGAATTACCTAAACGCTTTTAGCAATAAAATCCCTTTTGCGAAATCCGTTTAATCTTAAAACTTAATCAAAATAAAAGTTTTGAATTTTTTAATCCAAACCTTTTGGATTAAGAAGTAGGTGGTTTTATATGTTTTTAATCGTGAGAAAATGGGCTTTTTTATTTATTTTTCGGTATTTACCATTTTATGATGAAAGAGATCGAGTCATTTTCTAATTTTGTTATCTGTATTTATACTACGATTTTTAAACACCAACCATTTATAGAATTACACAATATTAACAATTACATTACAAATGTGAATGAAATTCTTAACGTTACGACCTTGTTATGTGGTATAAAAGTATGGATAAGACTATAAATACTTCTTCAGCTTGTCCCTACGGAGGAACGACATTTAATACCTACTCTTTAATACATCTCTATCAGCCGTCATATTTATTCTCTTCTGTCTTACACAAATATTTTTTACACAGTCAATCCATATTACCTTTAATTGTTTTAAAAGAGTGTTTGTTGTGAATCCTTCACCTTCTATTTCCTTATATACATAATATTATAATATAATAAAATATATAGTTTTAAAACACATCCTCGTGTAACGGGTAGCATATGTGCTATGTACATATATCAATTAAAGGTCACCACATCAAAGAGTAGTAATGTATGGAAGCGCCGTCGCTGCGTCAGAGCACAGGTATGGCCGCCTACCGCCGTCGGTCCCACGGTCTGCGCTGACGCATCCTCTGACATAGATTATGAAATAGACGTGACAATCAGTATAATAAGTAAAATGCAGTTAACATAATAACATTACCAAATATCTTCCCGTGAAAGGATGTTCAAAATACTTCTTATATCTTATACTAGCTGTCGCCCACGACTCCGCCCGCTCAGAATTAAAAAAATAAGTAGCCTATGTATTCTTTCTGACTATATTATGTATGCATGAAAAATCTGTTAAGCAGTTCTGAAGATAACTTCAAACAAACACCTATCCATCCATCTATCTAAAAATTCCACCACTTAGATCCAGTGTAATCGATGTGTCACAATAAATAGAAACTGATTAATTCTTTGCATACGTTATTTAATTTAATATTTAATAAGAAATAGATTTTTTAAATAGTGATTTCTTAGCCCAGATTAAAACAATTGCATAGTCAAACGAAATACCAAAACAAATTGTATAGAATAAATAATTATTTGTTTACATCTACGTCAATAAACTCCAATGCGATGATCAAACGCAAAGGTGACTGCAAGATATTTGTTTTTAAATATGCTCTCAATAATGCATCAGACATTCTTTGGTCACCTAAACGTTGACAATACACGAAATCTCAAACACTATTATGTATCTGTTTTTTAACTTTTTAATCTTTATAAATAGTTGTAAATATATTTTTATAATAAGTGAAATATTTTGCTAATCGCATTAAAACTTACGATGTTCAATTTTACGATGACATAAATTCATAAAAATAATTAAGAATATTTCGCTGTTGTCGATGTATCGTAAAATGCAAAACAAGCTTAGATACTTATGTCATAATTATATCATAGTTGGTTTTACAATAAATCGTTATATTCGGCAGCGTGTATTTAGTGGGCGTAAAGTACATAAATTACGTAGTCATTTGATGTATGAGTATTTCATATAACTTATTGATTTAATTTATTACCGTTTAAAAGGCATGTGTACATATGCAATATTAAGTAAGCTAAGTGTTTAATAAGTTGAGATACTTTTTAGCAAGTAAATTAGACACTTTATGAATACTTAAATTACATGCAGATTGCGAAACGTAATATTAAAGTCAATACGAAGTGAGTTTCGCACCTTTTCGCTGTATTTTTTAATCCTTAAATTATATAACAGAGTTCAATAAATGACTATGGCCCTTGTCCTATCAGCCTGTAGTCAATTATTAGATTTAAGCTTTCCCTAATGTTCTGGCCAATAAATTTTATTAAATACTAGCTGTCGCCCGCTACTCCGTCCGCGCGGGATTAAAAATAGATGTTGGCCGATTCTCAGACCTACTCAATATGTTCACAAAATTTCATGAGAATCGGTCAAGCCGTTTCGGAGGAGTATGGGAACGAAAGTTGTGACACGAGAATGTTATGTATAAGATACACCTACAAATACAGTTGAATTTGGATTAGCGAGAGTTTTAGGGATCGCGATAGTTTCTCGCTTATAGAGATCGTCTGTCACGACAATGATTCACGCTTATAGCAGTTTCTCGCTTATTCAAGTTCGACTATTATTAAATAGTAAATAATTTAATTTGTTATGAGAGCGCACCTATTTGCGAAACATGACGGAGTCATGCGGTGTTATTAAGTCAATTATATCTAAAGATTCCAACATCCAATGAAATCATATTATTTATTACCGTAAATGAACATAATACGATGCGGCGCCGATAATTATTAGTACTTATAAGCTAGATATACTAATAGTTATGACTAAACGCTATATGTGTTACGAAATTAAATGGTAAATGAAGCAAGAATCGTTTTAGTGCGATTGGAATTATTTCTGAAGATTTCTGTCTTGTCATATTATCGCTAAAGATGATTTTTACGAAACTCCAGAGATGACTACATTGCTTAATGAATTGTCGAATTAAATGGACGTGACAATTTATGAATAAACCTATGTAAACAATTTTAGCTCTATGTCTATAGGTCTGTCTTTAGTCATAGACTTATTAAAAATCAGACATTTTTGTATAATGACATTGTTAGCCATTGAAATGTATAAAATCTAATTAAAATTGTACGAAAGATTAACTTGATTTTGACATTAGCTATAAAGCTATTCTTAGGAAAACAGTTACTATAATATTGTAGAGTTTCGGAAATTGACCACTAGTTATGAATAATTCGTTAAATAGGTAATATTTGTTTTCTGTTTGTGAATTATTGTCAAAGTTTTATAATACGACAACAGAAAACAACTTAATGGTACAGAAAACGGTATCAATTTCGACATCAGTCAAAACAATAACTAATCGATAAACAACTTGGTATTTAAGTCAAGGCTTAGTGCGACAAGTCTCTGTGATGGACGATTTGCGCGTCTCATCGACTAACGTAAAGTTGTTGATTTAAAAGGTTTACATTTGTTGTCTCTTATGGATTTTTTTATTTTTATTTATATAAACAAGGAATAAAAGAATAAGTGATAGGATTTATTGCTAGATTTGTATGAACAACTGGCTGTTACCCGCAACTCCGTGCGAAATTAAAAAAAAAAAACTTAATTAGTAGCTTATGTGTTCTTCCAGACAATGTTCTACGTCTATACCAAATTTCAGCGAGATCCGTTCAGCCATTATGAAGATACTTTCAAATAAACATTTGCATTTATAATATTAGTAAGACAAAGGGCTAGAAATCTGAGAATATTAGAAAGCTAAATTCATCGCAGAGATTAAAATCTCTCATCGTCTTCATCGTAAGAAGTCATATTTGGTTACGAATATGTCTCAATTATTAATAATCAATATGGTTCCAAGATATCCACAAATTCGAATTTAGTCCACCTCTAGAACATCTTGTTGTAGCAAACCTAAAAAACTAGATAAACCGTTTGTAATACCACAGATAAAGACTACTCATCAAATTACGTACTTGATGATACCAAGTCACATTATAATCCGTGCGTCGTTTAATAAGAGAGGAGACCCGCAAGGCAAGGGACCTCGCCAACAATGTTGCCTCAAGCCGGTAATTAGCTCCCGGTGTTGGCCACACTGTGAACACAATAACTACAACCGATCATTTCGCATCACGCGTCGTGACGCCGTTTGGTAGTATGACCACGTTAACTATCGACTTGACAAAAAATAACATGGCTTTCGTGAGAAATTAAAAGATTTTATGGATATGCATTGTTTCTAGATATATCCTAATATTGCGACTAGAGAAGAGGTAAAGACTAGATGTTAGCTAGGCGTGACCAAGAGATCACCTCTTAAATCTTATTTTATCATAATTTGCTATTCTCCCTGCAGCTAATCTACTATTTTATGTGCATGGATATATCACTGTTAATCAATTTAAGATATCTCACACAACATTAAGCCCGTTTTCTAGATATTAGAGAATGGAAAATACAACCAAAGATAAATGTTAATCTTAATGTCTCATTACCTAATAAATATAATTTAACATATTTCAATGTAATTATACTAATGTAATAAAGCAGGCAATGACCTGGTAATAAATCTAATTGAGTGAAGTCCAAGGTTATATTGGTGGTACCAGAGCGTAATACCCTCTCGACGTTCAGCGCGCACTTCGTATGCGGTGGGCCAAGCACAATTACCATTTTAAACAATCCACGTGAACTGCGGAACGATATTTTTGACCAAATACGAGCGCTTAACTATTTTTCTGTTCATGTCACGTACTGTCTATGGCCTGGGTACACTCAATTGCCAAGGAAGCGAAAATTCCAAGAAGTTCGCGGAATGATTTACACGCTCGGTATGTGAGATTTGTATCTCTAATTTTTAACAGTTTAAACAGAAATCGATATTTGGTAATCCCTGTAAATACATGAATATCATAAGAATTATATTTGTTCGATTAACTAAAAAAAATCCTTCCGCATAATATTATTCTTCAAATGATTGCTGTTATAATTCAGTTGGAGCATGTCAATTATTTTTTTTAATGAACATACAATTTAATTTTTATATATAATGGTGGTATTTATCATGTACATTTACCTGATGTTTTACAGTGAAGGAAAACATCGTGATGCAATCTGCACATATCTACGAAGAAATCGAAATATATGTGTAGAAATCAACCCGCACTGAACCAGCGTGGTTGATTATCGCCTAGTCACCCCTAACTTGTGGTAGGCAACGAGTACCTCAGTGTATGTGGACTGATGATGATGCTGATGGTGTCATTTAAATTTATTCAGCTTAGACAAAGCATGTAGCATTGCAAAATCGATTATGAACCGCAGATAATATTATAGGTTCGATTACAATGACATCATGGTTTAATCACGAGGTTACCTCGAGGTAATAAATTACACATATATCTATTGATCAATTCATCTTTCTAATTATATGTTTAATTAATTCATTTATAGTAAATATTTAACAATGTGTCACGACTCTATTATTTATAATTGTACTAACATTTTGTTGCTAATTGCAAACAATTCTGATATTAATCTATGCTAATTAAAAATAAAGTAACATGAATTAAGTCGTTAGACGGCGGAAAAAAGATTCAAGTTAGCAGCACACAAAGTGAAGCTTGTAAATAAAATTGACCAAAAATTAAGAAAGTACTCTAAGTGTAATGTGACATTGCAGAGAATTGTAGACTACTTCTAAAACCCTAGTCTGTAATGCGAATTGTTAAATGTTATTTAATTCAAAACTTTATCAGCTTTATAGATGCTTTTAGGTAATGTTTAAAGCAAATAATTACCAATATCAAATTAAAAGAAAAGATCAGATTCCAAGCCTTTCTCCAGAATGCAAACAAACTTTCGACAAACAACGAAGTTCAAACGTCGTCGTATAGACAAATATCATTTAACATTGTAGCTAGAATTGTCACAAGCTCCATATATCGTAAGAACAGTTAAAGCTATCGTCCCCCAACCGAAGCGAAGCACGTACGAGTAGACACATAGTGGCACAATTAATATGTCCACTTATATCTCCGCTATAAAACAAAATTTTACTACTACTGCACTCAAACCACTCTTAAATCTTTAACAGAGGACTCAAAGTCCTTCAACGATGATACCAAATTCGAATTTCGAATTGCGCTCTTCGTTCGCGCTTCGCTCTTTCGTAATTTGAATCCAATGTTTGCTGCGTTTGAGTCCGTTTTGTCTGATGTTGCTGCGATGTGTTAATTCGTTGTGAACGAAGGAATAAAAACTCTAAACGGTTGCATTAAAGTGTGTATTGCATTGGGTTACATCGTAGGTTTTTAATAATAACCCGTTTGTGGGCGCCGTGGGAACGAAGTCGGATACACGAAGTATAATCGGCTGTCGGAACAGAGAGACTGCAATAGTCCAATTTTGCAGCCTTTTACTTAGATTATGTTTGCGTCGGACTCGAAATGAGAACTCGTTTGGGCGCATCTCATGAGTTGTGGGTTGTGGTACGGTATGGGACGTTTTATTTTTCTTTATAATACTATCATTGTCAATGTCCTCAATCGCTGTGACGTAATAATCCATGACTTACTGCTCAATGACTCACCTTTAAAGGTCACGGAATAGTATCGGTACTGTACGATTTTTTAATCTATTTGTAAGGTCACTCAGGCAAAAACAATTTAAACATCCTCATCACATCGACAAGGACAATTAACGTGGTCTTAATCTGGATCTTGTGATTGCAGCGTTTATCTTTGTTTTTGTAATTATTTAACCTATACCTTCGTAACTAGACAGCCATTGGTTCATTCCAGCAAAATCAGCTATTTGAAATCAACTGTTTAATTCCAGATAAATGTAAAAGGAACGCAAGTACTTTTTGGTGCATTTAGAGAGTACGTTTATGATGGTCTTTGAAAGCGTATTTAAAAATTAATTCCTTAGGAAACAACCATCTAGACAGATTATAATTTACAGCGAAGCGTTTCCGAACCGAAGTTTCCTTTGTTTTGTCTCATTCCCGGAGGATAACGGTACAAAATCCTCCATGAAAAATTATCCAGTTAATGCCATATCATTTTTATGTGGCCATGCACGCAGTTAATACGTTGCAGATTAATATCTAGACGCCGGCTAATTGGACGTCTGAGAATATTGTTCCATAATTCCCACATACATAACCACTGTCCTTCGGTACACGCATTGCAGAGTTGTTAGCGACGCCATATTTGTCCATAGAAATAAGTAAATCAACAGCCAGCAGTTATGTACACTGCCCTATTGTCTAATCAAGCATTTAGAATAAGCTTCTTTTATCTTATTAATCTTACTAATATTATAATTGCGAATGTTTACGTAGATAGAAGGATGTATGTTTGTTAGAAGGTGTCTCCAGAACGACCGTATCTCGATGAAATTTGGTATAGGTGTATACACCTATATGTATGTATATGTATATGTATGTATCAGTTTTTTCAGGCTATGTTATAACATAGCTTGAAAAACTCATAAGCTCATAATTCTGTGCGCATGGAGTCGCGGTCGTCAGCTAGTTTTCATGAGCTTACAAGAGTTCTTTGCTGTTGATACTTCTACAATTTTTTTCTAGCTTGTAAGGCCTTTAATTTATTTTTTTGGTAATTTCAAGTAAAAGTTACATGACAGAAATAGAAAATGTTTTTAAAAGTGGTTAAACGAGTAAATATGAAATGTGTACAGTTTAATATCAAATATATTTATTATGCAAATGTTTATAGATAATTTAAACAAGGCAAGTGTGATCGTTAACAGTAAAGTGCAGTGAGGTTTGGTTCGTGACTATTCGGTCCACCTACATGGCATTTATGATAATCTAATGTAATGATTACCGCGTGGCCTACCTTATGTTCTATGGATTGGATACTCACATTCTATGGATATAACCAATGAATCCATCAATCATATACTTAAGCCTATATAAGGCTTCAGTATGATAGTAGATAGAGGATGATTTTATAATTTTTGAGAGTAAGCAAAATATATCTTATCCTATCACATTATGAAAATCTATCTATCTATATATATAAAAATCAATTGCTGTTCGTTAGTCTCGCTAAAACTCCAGAACGGCTGAACGGATTTATCTTATCTTGGAATTGAAATGTTCGTGGAGGTCTAGGGAAGGTTTAAAAAGTAAGAAAAAATCGAATAATTGCCGGGAACTACTTAGGTTTTTTTTTATTCCACGCGGACGGAGTCGCGGGCAACAGCTATTCTACTAATAAAAAATACGTAAATGTGTATAGTTCATTTGGTACGCACTTTTTAATAATTTTTTTCGTAACAAGTTATGTTATTTATTACTTTAATGAATTAAGCACCTCAATTTATTTTAGTGTTTCTTTTTTTGATATTTGAATTTCACGCTACACAATCAGCTGAGCAACGGTACATTTTTTTTTGATAAACCTAACAAATTTGTTTTTTTTTTCACTCATAAAGGATGTGAGCCTGTTATTTTCACATAAACCGCTATGTTTTTGCGAATTCAATTAGCAAACAATACCAATGTTTAAGATACAACGCACCAACCTTCACAGGATTAAAAATTCATTGATTGGTCATACGCGTGGAAAATAACTTTGAATCAATAATGAATCTTAAACCTGTTGTTATAAGGTATAAATAAAGATGTAAGTCAATGGACTTACCACTTAGTTACAATTGCATTTTTTATGAACTCTACATTACTAAAAGTTGCAGTAACATAAGTCTTGTATCCAATTACGTCATATTGGTTTTGCAGTGTACTTCTGGAATAGTTAAAGATTAGAAAAGTTGGTTAAACATTAACATATAGTCCGATTAGACTGTCTGACCCGGCGAGCATAAGTGACATTAAATTATGACAGCTCACTAGCGCCACCCTGTCAACGTCAAAAACTGTGTTACAATATTCTTTTCGTACTATAGCTGTCATATCTTTTTATTTTATGCTATTTTCTACGTGCTTGTAGGATTTACAAATTTTCTGACAAAAGTAACCGCGACAACATTGCCCCCTGCGCCGGCTCTGATATCCTTGTTTTGCTATACAAAGTTCTTACCATATAGCTATTTATAATGTTTTTAACGATTGACAAACAAAATGTTCTTGTAAAATTAGTAGTAATATCATGATTATTGGTATATTTGACCTGGTCATTGAACCGTTTATTGACCATTTACATACAGATAACCTCTATCCATATTAAAAAAAATAAAGTAAACTGTCCTATCAAATATGCCCGCGAAATAAATTAAGAAGCGACCACCGGATATCCTGCGTTAGACATTCTGCCTCAAAATACCAGTTCAATAAAATATTATGGTAACATTATGCGTAATGTACTAGTTTCTGTATAAAAAATACAAAATTTCGAACGGTTCTTACGCAAGCGTATCGGCAGGCGACTATTCCGGCCCTTAAATAACCCTGTTTTAAGATTAAACGTTTTGAATTGCATCTTCTCATGTGAATTGCTTCCCACAGCAAGCGGAAGCGAAGCTACCAAAGTTTATCGTAAGCTTGTTTGATTTAACTTTGAACAACAATTTTTTTTGATAAGAATTTATTTATCAGAAGATTAAGATGTGATAGTTTTATTTAAATGGACTTGTATCTTTATACGATAAAATTTTTAACTTTAGAAGATATTGGAATTATAACCGTGGTAACATTGAACCGGATTTCAATTAGATATTATTTATTAGCATTTTTTCATGGTGTCATTGCCCTACTTTTGAATTAAATAAATCGAAAGTATGACATGGAAAGTAAATATAATTATTTAACTTATCGTTTAATTGTAAATTAATTTCTTTAGGAAATTTATTCTTCTCTAAATACTTTTATCATCAGCTACTATACGTCCCCACCGAGGGGCTCGGAGCCTACCCTAAGTCATGGGTAACTAGGCCATAGTCAACCACGCTGGCCAAGTGCGGGGTGGTTGACTTCACACAAATCTTTGAATTTCTTCTCAGATATGTGCAGGTTGCATCACGATTTTTTCCTTCACCGTAAGAACGTCGGATAAATGTACATATGTAAATCGGAAATTGAAAAACACATTGGTACATGGCGGGATTCGAACACAGGACCTGCAGATTGTGAGTCAAGTGCTTGACCCCTGCGCCACCGACGTTCACTGACTCTAAATACTTGCTATTTAATATTATAAAGTCTATAAAGGTTGTAGTTAATAATAATTTTTAATACTTCTAGATATATCAAAAAAAAAACAAAAGGAGTAAAAATCGATTTAACTTAGTACTCCCACATAATGAAGTTACTCAAAACCTAGAAAAAAAAATCCAATCCACAATCACTACAAGTTTAAAAAACTCGGTACAAATTCACAGGTTAATTTAAAAACAGCTTTAAATTACGTTACAGAACGACTCCGCAGTTCAGTTAACCTTCAAAAACCTCCAACGCACGCCGACAGAGGCCAATAAAGCCTCGCATTAAATAAAGAAACACATTCATATGCACAATGTGTTTGTAGACCAACAAAAAACACATAGAACGTCGAATGTCTCTATTAAATCTTGTACTTAACACAATACGACACGAAAACATCGTTCAAATGTAAACAGATCTTTAACAAAGTTTACTGACCACTTCAAAGCACGTAAAAGTTGGCAATAAAAAGGCTTTCCGATTGTTTTACATACTTCTTTATACATTTCTTGTCAATTTACCTACTTAAGATTTTGTTTTATTAAACAATTTAGATGATTCGGTTTATTTGCAAATGAATGGGTAATTCCTTCATAAATAGCCTATATTAAACTTGTGTTTTAATAGCCCAAATCTTGCAATGTTCAGAAATCTATATTACATCTTACTTCTTACTATCTAAATAATTAAATTATTCAAACTTTCGTGAGACATTATACTAAACTGATATATAAACACGGCTAAACACTCACGTATATACGTCAGTGGGCGACGGGCCGCGTCTGCGAAATAATACCAGTGCCACTCATCCTGATGAAGGGCCCCCGATGGGCTCGAAACTAGTCGGTGCCGACACCGGACGTATATACGTGAGTGTTTAGCCGTGTTTATATATCAGTTTATCTAAATAATATTATAAATGCAAATGTTAAGATGGATGGATGGATGGATAGATGTTTGAAGGTATCTCCAGAAAGGCTAAATTTAATTTCACGCTGACGGAGTCGCGGGCCACAGCTAGTAAAGATTATAAAGTTCACGATCGCCATATAGAGAGTTGTAAATTAAAATGACTGACATGTTTCAGCGACGTGTCTCGCTCTATATAAACTTTTTGCTCCGACCTGCGTTCATATCAACGCATCTCCGTTATAAGACGCAAGAGAATTTATTGCGCTGATTGTTAAACTGGAAGGAATACACCGTTTTAAAGTCGATTTATCTGCTACGCACGTTGAACTTTTGGACCTACTTTTATTATATTTATATTAACTCAAACTTTCTTATCATAACAGAAGTATATTACTTTGGTTTTGTATGTAATTAAATGTAATCTAAAGTATGAAATAAACTTCAATAAAGGTACGCGTCCATTGGCCCGCACCGCACGTACGGATTTGCTTTGTTTTAATGCGATGCGAATACCGCATGTTGGACGCAGTGCTAAAATCATACAAAGCAAATTAAAATCTGTTAAAGGCCGTGCCCGCGGTGCGTCCGACGCGGGCCAATGGGCGCGTATCTTTATATTATAAGATGTAATAAAACAAATGAATAAATAAATTTAGCAATCCAAACAATGATTTGTATTGATTTATTTGGATACTGTATAAGAAGCATCTTGAAATGCAGCCTACACAATAGCTGATGGCCCAACTACAATGAGAACAAAACAATTAGATATACAAAGGCGTTATGAATGAACTTAATTAATGTGGGCGGAAGCGACAACCCGCGAAACACGCACAGATGTCTCTAATTAATTTGTTCATACGTTATACTGTTTATTAAATAATTGAAGATGGAATAATTAAGATTGTAAGTTAAATGCCAAGAGACCGGTTCTTGTTAAAGAACAGAAATATGCTACACAATAACAGTTGCACATGACTTGTACTAAGGAACGCCAAAGGAAGCCTAAAATATCCTCTATCTTTGTTAGCCTTTCTGACGTTCCTTACTCAGAGAAAACTTCATCATCAGATCACTATACGTCCCCACCGAGGGGCTCGGAACTACCCTAAGTTAGGGGTGACAGTGCGGGTTCGTTGGCTTCACACATATCTCAGAATTAAACAAAACTTATTGTAAATTTATTATGATTTATCTGCACTAAGTGACTGTTAAGGTAGCCATTTAATAGCCCTAAGTACGGTAATTAGACTTAAATATTATCTGTAGAAAAGATGAATAGATTGTAAAAGTTTCACCAGTTCATATAATGCGACAATATTTGATTTCGCAATAGCAAAAAAGAATTGAACAAACTTCGATTGCGTCTAGCCGCGCGCTCATTTGACCATATCTGTTACTCGAACAAACAAATGTAACCCGAACTATTTGCCCGTTCCGTTAGCACAAGCGTCATAACAACCGCAAAGACAATCTCGAAGCGATATCGCCTAAAATAAATACGAGTAAGCATCGAGTTTCACGAGTACATATCAATGAATTGGTTATTGATGGCTATTTACTTTTTAAAAGTTCGAAAATTGTTGTATTATTTATAGGTGTTAAAGAAAAGCTAAGAGAAGACTGCACGTACCAACTTCATGTTGATATCCGACCAGTCTTTCTCGAGAGTAAAAAAATCTAAAGGATGTTATCGAAAATTTCTTTTCTTTAATTTTAACTGGACTAAGTTCAAGATTACTTTATTATATGTACATTTCTAAGATAAGAAACTATGACAATATCAATAGTTGCAATTTTTTTGCCCAATTAAATTTCCTATCACTACATAAAGATATACGAATCAGTTTGCAACACTCATCATATTTATTTTAAATACAAAGTTACAGGTTTTTGTCTTCAAATACATTAACTTATTATTTACTTGATTACAAAAACTGTAATGACATAGATTGTCTATCAGCAAAAATTGGCGTGGGAAATACAGGATTGATTTTAAACCAACATGACTTGGAAATTTTGAAATGTATAGTTCATTTTACTAAACACTCAACATTGACGTTCTCGCGTATTAGCTATGGATTTATTTGCAAATAGATGAAAGAAACTCATTAAAAGGATGACGTATCATTGTACTAAAAATACCAATGATATGGTTGAAAATTTGATTAGTCGTATGAAAAAAAGATGCGTTACTTCCCCGCTTGAATCATGCTCTATGTCCATAATATAATTAGGTTGTGCTCATCAAAATAATATAAAGCGCTATACAGAAAAACTCGTATTTAAACATGAATCGTTACGGTAATCGATGTTCACCGGAAATGTAAAAAAATCAAATATATCTTTCAAAATCAGCACCGTTGTAAATATACTCTTATGCTATATACGCGTCTTAAAATCTACATATATAGAGATGTTTAAATTTTGAAAAAATAAAGCGTAAAGAGGCCGTTCACGCAAGCTTTATCAGCATACTTAGTATTCTATACAAAGAGCAATGGTCTGTGGGAAAACGGGCACGGAGCGCGGACGATAAAAATCCACAGAGTAACGTGATTTACGTATCCTCAGTGTAAGACTCGTGGACTTCTTGAGATATTGATTCTATTAAATTGTATCGGAATTTGTGACCATGTTAATGGCATAAGTAATGAATCGATACCGTAAGTATCAAACAAATCAAGTCAAGCTTTTATTCTTTCAGGGATTATAAATTATCACAGAGTATTGAAACAAATTTATCTTTCAATCAAATACAGAAATTTTAGCGATATTAAAATGTCTGTTTCCACTGAGCTGCTAGCCGCGCGATTCTGCCCTCGTGCGGTATTTTGTTAACTAACGGCGGCCGCACTAATGGAAATAGAATCTCCTACTCTATACGGTCGCGAGGCTACTCGTTAATTGAAAATGGTCTCTTAATGTATGTGTAGAATTAATTTAAAATCAACAAAAATTTACTTGAATATCATGTTGTCATCATGAACGTTAACAAATATTTTATTAAAATATAACTTATGTTAATTTTTAACTTGATTTCATTTCCTTTGATTCCATTTAGAAGTCGAACCTGTACGAGGAATGTTTATATGCAAATTGTATCAAAGGCCTAAAGATGTTTACACGATTCACTAATTTATGTATTTTTTCATATCAGTGTTTCTTTAAAATGATTCTCACAATAAATTAACTTGAACGAATACTGGTGATGACAACTGTCTTATATAATAAGTCAATAAATATATTAATAATAGTGGGTTTATATGGTTATACTACCTTAGGTTAGGCCTAAGTAATCATTGGGCCGCGGACGAGAGCGAAAGCGTGCCCGTGGTCCCGTCCCGATACGTTGGAGGAACAGAGAGGTTTAGTTGGTATGCCTCCGCTATGGAGGAGAATCCCACATAACTACCGCGTCCTCCCTGAGGCGCGGAGTATGCATAAAGCATTCCTCTCTGAAAAAAGGCCTAAGTAATCATTTAATTCATTTGATTGTTTAAATTCATAAAAAAAGTGTTGAAGCGTTATTAAAGTAGACAAAATCGTAAAAAAATAAGTTCGAAGAATGGACCATTAAACAATAATCAGACCATAAACTTCTACTGCTTATTAACCACGGTTAATCATTTGCTTAAGTAGACTTAAAATTTATTTTCTCATGTCATAACCGTAGGTTTCTGAGACCTGAGATAATGACAGAGATGACTATATGTTTTATTCAGATATTTTGGTTTCAGAAACCCACCGTAACTCATCAATTGGTATGCGTCCTGCTATACACGGATTGATTTAAAAAGTTAATTTAACGTTTTAAATATTTGTATAGCATTTGATAGAGGTGTATTGAGGCAGAAAATCACCGTGGACAAACACACAATAGTCAGGTACATGTCCCGACAAAACATTGTCTGCTTTGTTGTAATGTATCAGGTGCTGGACTTTTGCGCTTTTAAATCAAACTATTGTGTTACCGAACGATTTTGAATTTTGACAATTTATAATCAGACCAGGAAAGTTTTTAAAATTTTAATGTTTAATGAAAAACTATTTTAATTATTTTATGAGTATCCATGAAACATGTTAATCGTCAATTTTTAAACTGTCTAGAAATTATTTTCATGGTATTGAGAACTAGTTCGATTATAAATTACAGAAAATCACAATCGATCGGTAACTTCCACAAAACAACTAAAATCATTAAAATTTAAACCTAATTACCATCAGCTTAAGTCCGTTATTTTAATTCAAAACATCAAAGAAGGATAAGTATAGATAACATAAGACGTTCTGAATTTGTGAATAGAAAGATTTGGCTAAAGACAGCATCTGTCTCGTAAGAATTGGCGAAATCATCTTAGCAGGCGAACAGCTGCCGACAACATTTGGTACGTGCCACGCTGACAAAGAAAAAAACATTTGAATGTGCATCTTAAAAAGAAAAAGAAAACATTAGATCTGTTCATATTAGTCAGTAATTAATTGTTGAATTAATTTTCATGTTGCTACATCAAATATAATATAATCTAATCTTACTAATATTATAAATGCGAATGTTGCGATGGATAGATGGATGGATGTTTGTTTGAAGGTATCACCAGAACGATTGCATGGATCTCGCTGAAATTTGGCATAGATGTAGAACATAGTCTGGAAGAACACATAGGCTACTAATTAAGTTTTTTTTTAATTTCGCAGGGACGGAATCGTGGGTAAGCTAGTGTAAAATTGCCTGTAATAAATGTTTCCTTGTTATGTTGTAAAATAATATTGAAGAAAAAATAAATTGAAATACTTACAAATTTTTAAACTCTTTTATAGTATAATAATATATAATATTATGTATTTTATAATCTACCAATAAATATAACTATAATAATTATTATAAAATCAACATGCCTTGATGGACTGTCAAATCGATATAAACATATTGAATACAAAAATTAATATAATTTGAATGTAAATAACTCTACGTTCAGAAATATAAACGATACATTTGTATGAGATTAATTGATCGGATTTTGTATCGCTAGAATTTATTTTAATCAAGAATATGTTAACTTACCAAGAAAATTTTATTAAACGATTTTTTACACATAAACCTAAAGTACCTGTTGTAAAGACCGTTGTGTTTTTTGGAAATTATATTTAAGTACGAATTACTAATAAAATGATGAAATATGAATAATACTTTTCGATCTTACCGATAGAAAAAGTTTCTTACCGACAGAAAAAGTTAAGTTTATGTTTAAGTTGATTATCGATAAAACACGAATAAAATGACATTTTCTAAAAATGATTCCTAGCTAGATCTATATATCGCCCCCGAAACCCCTTATATACAAAATTTTATGAAAATCGTTGGAGCCGATTCCGAGAATCCTACTATATATACAAGAATTGCTCATTTAAAGATATAAGATTAAAGATATAAGATTTAAAAAAAAATGTCGTTGTCGGTGCTAAATCAACGATATACTATTAATTTGTACCAGTATTATTACTCCGATGTAAGCTTTTCAATTTTAATTTATACAAAAATATGACTTCCCACACTGACTTCTTTTTCTTAATGTTTTAATAACATCTGCCTGTCAATATCTTAATGAATTGCAGAAAGGTTGAGAGCAGTTTTTTTAAAAATGGCAAAAAGCAACACACATGCAACGCGACACTAATCACTCAGAGCTGATTTTTAACATCGGATATGCGACATCTGAACGGAAATTGGCACCTTTTTATTAAAATCGAAATATCTAAAACCTAAACACTCTATTACATTAACTTTAGAGTTCATTTTTGAATACAAATAATTAACTAATGAATTTTTAAGTTAATCGTAAAAAAAATTCAAAGCGGAAAGGAACACGTAATGTTTTAAGTTTTCTAGGTCAAGTTTTTGCCGACAATTTATTATGCAGATGTTTTGTTAAAAATACAACACTTCCGAGATATAGGCAGATGCGCGAGAAAGACCTTGAAAATGTTTGCCAAAAAAAATCGAACACCTTTTGCTTTGAGGTCCGTAACTTTTTTTACTCAAGGCTTGGTACTGGTACAAGCTTGCTCTGTCCTAGTTTCTTATTTTATTTATTACTTATAGGAAACAAACATTTCATAGACTTGACAATTAGTTAAATTATTGAGCCTTTACCGAGTCGTCAATTAGAAATGTTTAAGGTTTTTGGACTGTTTTTAAGATGAAGAAGGATTAGCTCAAGGGCTGACGGAAATCGAATGCCCTGCGTTGTTTTATACCTCAACATTCTATTGAGGGTCAGAGTAATATTGGAAGATAAAATCAAATTAGGAATATGTATAATGAAAATAACATCGAGTTAAAGTACCCCGATCGTTATCTAAATGCAGTTTATGAGTAAAACGCAGCCGTTTCCTACAATATCCGTTGAAAGGTACCACTTGGCTTCACTTGCACGCGAGATATCAATGACAATTGTAATAAGCACATGCTTAAAGTAAATGAGTTTTTAATGTGGTTCGTGTATTTTGGAGCAGCAGTTTTGATCACCGGACATTTCCGCAAGTTGACACGCGCCCGAAGATTCACGAATATTGCCGATTGCAGTCGAAGATAAACGCCAATTAATGTTGACAATAATATTTATTGTAATTTCAACTCTATATGAATTTAGTTAGGATACATTTTTAAGTGAATTGTAAGTAAAGCATCGTCTTCACTTTTTTTACACGTGATCGTTTCTTGTTAATTCAAATAGGACTGTATTCAAATGGGTAAAGTATCAAAATCATTTGCCATTAATTTTTATTACGGTGAGATTGGACAGCAGATGTTTTTCACACACTTTTCGAATAAGTTCTGTATCATTATGAGATTTTTTTTTCTTAAGGAAGACATATGCAATTTGAAGAAAGAGGACCAGGTAGAAGATCGGAGTACGGCAGATGCGGGCGCGTCTGTATGTTTCTTCAAAATATTAATTTGTATACTTTAATTAAGAACTTCGTACAGTTTACAATATTTTTTGATATTTTTCCAAGTCTCATAAGACAAAAATAAAACAGTAACTTCAGTAGCAAGGAAAGAAGCAAGCATTTTTTATTATTTTACTGGACACGGCTTTTTTGGTTGGTGCTGTAAGCTTTTTCACTATCAATTTGATTTAACTAAAGCTGAATTAAATCTACCAAACTGAAGCCTATCCAAATAGATGACTACCATCAGATATTCAAATGTAACAATTATTTGCGACACAAGTAAACGGTATTCGTTTGCTGACATTTTAGGTTATTGAATAACAAAGCGCGAGGAGGTATCCGGGACGCGAGCTCGAGTCAAATGTCAGGCGCATCCGTGTGGCAATGGCAAGCTAGGCTCGATGTACTGCTTAGTCGTAGCGGATTAAATGATTAAAATACAATTATTAACGTAACGCCAACTGTCTGGATCGTGTTTATTTCTATAGTCGCGCAAATTTACAGGTTTTGTGAGTGTGGCGCTGTTGTGTCTGGATGATTTAATTTGTTACACTATAACTATATTTAAGTGCATGTAAATAACTATCTCGCGGGCGCGATGGAGCGGTTCAAACCGGTTTAACTTATTTGACGTTGCGAATATCGCGAGTTCCGTTGTTAGTTAAATATAAACTCTCATACCAAGACCTAACCTTTATTCAATTAACATTACTGAGAATTTGATCGACATATCACATTATGAGTTTAGTTACAAATAATTAAGTATATAGCTAGCTTTTCAGAAACAAAGCACGAAACAGCCACTTTTTCCTTCAATTCACACGTCTTCTATATAATAATGAACCTGATAATCGAGCGTATCCACAAATAAAGGCAATAAAGGTAACTGTACGTACACCTTGCTGATTTCTTCACCGGACACAAAAGTACACCTCGCCTAGCCACATTGTTACTTTTCCCACACTCTGCACATGCACCACCTTAGTACGAAGCAGACTTATATTTTATCATCAAAAAACTTTGGGAACGCACCTTGCTTCCCTCAAAGACAACCATCAGTGAATCTTAGTGTGGCCCAAGTTAGAGAATTCGCGAACATTTATAAGCGTTTAAAATGACTTGGAATTTGTGAAATTAATTTGAAAATCTTAGCTTGACTTCTGAGAGCTTATATTCGGTTATCGTGTAAAATTATTTTCACAACTTAATCAGTCGGTTAAAAAAATCATCCAAGTTTAGCGCTGAAACTGAATTTCATTTTCCTTTATGAAATAACCTATTAAGAATTATTATAATCGATATAATAATTATTATTACGATTTAACTTCCTAGCAATATTTCGAAATTTCTATGGACGTTTCTCTTTGACAATACGCTTCTGACTTGTACCATACAATGCAATGCTTACCAGCTGTCTACAAATCAAACCCGTTAGGTGTTTTGTTGTAAAGAGATTTCATCTACTGGCATCTCCTGTACCGTTTTGTGGCATTTATTTGTGCTTCACACATGTTATGAAATTTGATAAAACAAGTTGCATACATCTACTAGATATGGAACTACAATTGAAATATCTTCCAAAAAACTCTCCTCCATCTCCATCAGTCAAAAAACGCTAGAAAATTACAAATTTTAATAAAATCCAGAATGGCTACATGAATCCAGATGACATTTGGCATACATGTAGAATATAGTCTTGTAGAACACATAGGCTACTAATTAAGTTTTTTTATATTCAGATTTTGACAGATTGTTTCAAGTAAATATTCGATTACGTGATTTATGACGTATACCTGCACTGTGACGTCACAATTGACATGGGTTCATACATTATTTTTTTTATTCCAGTAATTTGTACGTATTAAAAAAATATAGATACATGTTCATGATAGTCTTCTGTAATTATACTTTCAAAGTGAAATACGTCTCAAATAAAAAGTGAACGTTATAGTCAGTACTCTGTCACAGTTGATGGCTCACCTATCATCACGTTACATAACATACTAAACTCTAACTTGTGTGTAAACATTCACTTGCTTTGAAGTTATTAAAAAGTATTTGTAGTTTATATAATAATTACTATACTATAAGAGTTATAGTGTACAGTATAATGTGTCTACGTAAAAGCTTAACTGAATTTATCTATATCTACACATAATTAATAAAATTGGAATGTCCGTATGTGATTTCGAAAAAATCATATTTTGTGAACAATGTATTTGAGTTGCATACAACGAAAATCCAACTTTTTTTGTCTTTTCTGTCCTCATTTTGCGTTTTTCTGAGTAATGCCCGAAACGGCTGGACCGATACTGACTAGACTTTTACTGAAAAGTACCAGATGTATGCGAGAATATTTCAGGCTGCTTTTATTAATTGAGGGGTGATAAGTCGCGGGTGATCGCTAGTTTTGAATAGATTAAACTTAATTTATAAAATTGTTATATATAAATATATAAGGTCAAGTCAATAAAAACCTTTAAATATCGTATTTAAATTAAAAGCGTTTAACCAAAATGCCAAAATAGATGGAGGATTTATATTTTATTATAAATCTTTACTTACGTTTACTATAGTTTTACGACCAACACAAACCAAAACATATAGACCAACCGATAATAATTGGAAAGCTATAAAACGTCTTGTAACTAGGTAAATGGGTAACGGGGTGGGTAAACGAGTGAACTAATTACATTTTTAGTGTCGATTCGGGATAGGATAATGTCTATACGACGACTGTTTTGTCTTACTATCGGTCAAAATAATGTGGATCAAGGAAATTAAATACTGTTGGATATTTCTTTTTTTCATTTTCTTACTTTTTAAATGTCATTAACATGATTATTATACAAAATCTTATAGTAATAAATGAGTGTTTTAATAAATTTTACGTAATTTAAAAGATATTAAAATTATTTAGTCGCACCCATAATTTTATCAACGTTGTAATTCTACGTTTTTCCTTCACAAATCAGGTCATGATTGTCGCAACGGAAACTTTTGTTGGAATCGTATTTTAAGCAAGATCAATACATTCCTCGATTTGTATGCTATTAAAGTATCCATTTATGTTGCATTTAAAATAAGAATGTAAGCATCGAGCGAGCTGTCAAAAATGCCAAGTACAAATTGCAATATAAAAATATTTTCATAAATATTGCATTAAGAATATCCGTTTCCGTATCCGTTTTGCTGACCCTACCTTTTTTGAATGTTGAACTACGACTTCACAATATAACACTAGTTAATGCACATTTATTCGTTTATTATTCACGTGAAATGTCGATGAATAAGTTTTTATAATTGTTTAAATTCAAATCTACCAAATTAAACTAAATCATTATTGTTTTATATCTACTTGTGAGTTACTCGTACGTAGCCATTATACGATATTAGACAGACCACCGCACGATGCAAGATAAAGGCGTGTCTGATCTCTGCATAGACTTGAGCTATCATCATTAATAACGGAGCATCTTCAAAGGTACGCAGATAACGTTATTGCGTCAAATTAATTGAGCCCTGTGACTAAATGGTAGTTTTTACAACACCTTGTGGCATCTGCTAAGTGCCATTAATCCGGTTTCATATGAAAACTATAACTGTTGTATTACAATGTGGTATTTTATCAATTTTCCCCTTCAACTTTCTTTAGTTCAATAGTTTGCAGAATAACCAATTTTTTTTCTATACTTTAATGTGGAAAGCAAGCAAGTGGCCAACTGATTCTCTCTCATTTTAGATTTTAATATGGTGAATTTGATAAACGTCCAAAACATATTGTTATAAGAAAAATCAGAGTCTTCAAGTATAGTAGAAAACTACGACTATACTATACTATAGGACTTTATTTTACCCCTGAAATTAACAATTTTTTTTTAACAGCAAAATAACGAAAAAAATTGACTCTCAGTGAGGAATGTACTAATACTTGACGTTCCCATTATGATTTTATGATTCAACATGTGAGTCACAAGATTTAGTACAGGTCACGGGAGTGCCCCGACACAAGCGGCGTCGTATGCCTAGGAAGTGACAATTGAAGAAGAGTTCCTTAAGTATTTATCAAGTCAATCTTCTGCAAAATACAAAATGTCTGAAATAAAGTATGGAGTACTCTGTAATCTTGTGTTTCCAATTGAAAACAATTTTAGAATTGGGAAAATATTATTCAAAATTATTAAAATCCTACTTACTAATCTTTCTTTTACTTTTATTATAAATGCGAATGTTTAGATGGATGGATGGATGTTTGTTTGAACGTATGGCCAGAACGGCTGAACGGATACATATAGAACATAGTCTGGAAGAACACATAGGCTTTTAATTGTTTCTTTTTTTAATTTAGCTTGGACGGAGTCGCGGGTGACGGCTAGTTAGAAATATTTACAAAATCTTCATAAATAAAATAATCTCACCAGTCAATCAAATATACATTTAACTTACAATATATTAAAATTTATATAAACGACTAAATAATTATGTAACAAATGTATATAATTAAATACATTATACAGCCTAATAAACTATATAAATTATATCAATCGGTTGTGTTAATAGGTCACAGCCTATAAAGAGAAGGAATTCAAATAAATTTATATTAAAAAAAAAATGGTGACAAAAGTTTAAAATCAATGAATAAAAATGTTGTCGCAAAGTTTCCTAGTTAATAAATTATGAATTTGAATTCTGGTTCCATTAAAATTGATCTGATCTGTGGATTTGTTGGCATAGATTACAATAGATTAATATAATTTTATATATAAAATATTTAAATTATATCAAAACATTCAGAGTACACACAACAGAAATACCGATGTTTCTTTTAAATTAAATCAGATTTAAAGTAAGATTGTTGTTGTATAATTAGAAGAAAACCTGTATTCAATTATTTTAAATATGTTTTTTTTCGTAATTTTTAGTAAAGTCTTCCTTAAAGACCGACAACTGCAAGTCCTCTAGTGTCTCTCTCCTCTCTTGTTTTGTATTAAAAAAAATAAAAAAATCTATGAAATAAAACGAAGTGCTTACTAATTTTTTTTTATTTAATTAGGAATCCAAGTCCAAAATGCTTATCAAATGTATCTGATAAGAGAATTGTACTACACATTTGTTTACTTACATAACCGTTGACAAACAACATAACGGTAAGCAGGAGTTATAAAATAATCTTAACAGGACATCAGGATAGAGGTGCAGTTAAAGAATTTAATTCGATACCCATTGGATCGAATATCGTACAGCAAAAAGACACCGTAAGAACTATAATTTACTACGTATCTATGTTCCTATGATACGTTTTCGACCTAATTGCGTTGTGAACGTCAAATGATATTTCACCGAAATGGGTAGGAAATAACCGTCCTCGACTGTACATTAGGGAGCGTCTATTTCGTGGATTCTTTATCTTAGTAAGCAATTAAAGGAATCAGAAGTTAAGAGTTAAGAGGGGAGGAATTTAGGGTTCGGTCAATCTACACCTTTACATCGGCAGGTGATGTCTGTACGTTTATCTGTTTTTTTTTTAGTTTTTTAATTAAAAACATCAAGGCGTCATGTGTCGCGATGCAATCGACTGACAGTGAGCTATACACTAAAATATGGTGCACGATTATTTGTTTTATAGATTTATAAATTGTAAATTACAAATGTTATTTCATGAAAATTATGTGCGTTGTTGTTAGTAGGTAGTGAAGTGTAATCATTGCTAATATAGTTCTGATTCGTCGACATTATAATTTTATTATGTAGGAAATATGCCTTAAAAATGTGCGGATTATTCTCGTCAAAAAATTGCGCATAAATCACCTGCTTTACCTTTAACATAGCATAAATCAATATGATATTAAAAATATTTAGAAATCTTCAAGACTCGCACCATAATCGATCGTGCACAATAAATTCGTTCGCAGCAAGATTATCTTGGTGGGATGACATAAAAGTGTCCCAGTGAGCGCATTGCGTTATAACCCGTACGGTTTACGAGCCGCTGCGGGTTCGGCACCGACAGGGCACGTGGCACTGTCAACTTTTTAAAATACTTGAGCATATTTGCATATGTTTTACGCGGACACTATTGGCAATTTGCAATGTCAAAACTATTGCAATTTACTTGCATAGCCAATAACTCAGCCAACGACTCAAACTACGTAGTCGTGGGTTCGAATTAGAACATTAGTAATATATTTTAATATTATTTGATTGGCTATTTAATGCATTGGAAGTGATGTTATCTATATTTAATTGGTCATACAGAAGCCGCAGAGTTTCGGATTAATGGCTGTTTTATGCCGTTAAATATTGTTATTTACTTGCATTAAAAAAGCTGTAAATTATTTATTTCTTTTATAATTCACCTGATTCTATGTTTTTTTTTCTCTTAGCTATCAATTAGACTAAAATCACTTTATTACATTTTAATTTTTAATTACAGATACTTAAGTACTAAGAATTATTTAACCATAGGAAAAAATTTCATAAATGTCATTTTTTTTTTTTATTTGAAATTTTTAAATTAACCCGTTATATGGCGTTTTACATTTGAACACATCTGTTCACAAGCCCTACCGAATGTTCGAACCATCAGTTATAAAAATTACGTAAAAATATTAGTGTTAATAAATCACCGGGCTATAGCTGCAGGCCGTCCTCACCTCGGCCAGGTAAAGGCCAGATGTTGGTACTTTATAAATCTCACCGCCATTGTCTGAGGGTAGTTGGACCTTTTTTAACAATTAACTGGACACATGGCCGCGGCTTGCCTCGCGCCAGATGCTTGGGAATTATCTCGATTCAATTAGAAATACTTGGAATTATCGAAAAATGTTGCAGTTTTTGAGAAATAAGACTTCTTTTGTTTTTAAACAGAAAAGTGTTGATAGTTACTTGTTTGTATTTTTAATTTACAACCGTGAGTGCACACGAAACAGATGTCCAGAAACATATAGCTATCCCTCTCATTTTCTTTCAAGACAGACGATAAATTATATCTTGTCAGTATATTTTATATGTGTTTGATAGTTTTAAGATGCGGTAGTCACGAAGAGAGCAACAATTTTTCTAAACGTAAAACAATAAATATTTGTGTTATCATCTTGATAAGGGATCAGATATTGAAATACCTTAACTTAATCACACATAATAATCCAAAACATCTCGATATCTAAACATGCTTTATAATTCCTTAATAAAAACAGATATTTTACCTGAAAATACACAATAATTTATCTAAGAATGCTGTGAAATTTTTATGATTTATTGAGAATTAAATCCAGTAAAGATTTTTAATCTAATATAATCTCGTATCGTAATTATCGTAATTCTAAATATTAACAAGTCCACCATTTCTATATAAGAGTAGCAACTTAAGTTGTGGGGGCGACATTGTAATAATTCTAATTTATAAGATTCTTATCTGTCAGATTCCTTTTATAAGTGAGATTTGATCGTGTTTCACTATCTGACAGTTTCCATTACCGAAAAAGCCGGAGAATAAACATACAGTTGTCTCTGTTTTATATTTAAGAACGATAAAGATGACGATATGTTTTAGTACATGTATTCTGGTAGTCGAAAACTATATAGTGAACTGGACGCTGTCTTCGACCGATGTTGTTTTATATTTATGTCGACGAGTCATTATATTTTTGAAAAAAATTTAATCAGATCTCATCGAAACTCCCTAATTGTGTTTGTTGTTATTTATTAAACTGAATAACCTTTCCCCAGCCTGGATTAGATGATAAAATGAAATTTATATCGACCAAAACATCTTTGATGTGTCCACATAAATATCGATAATGTATCTCTGATTAACTTGAAGAAAATATAGAAAAAATATTTTTTCTTTTTTTATTATTTGACATTATTAAAAAAAATTACAAACATGAGTTCGAACATGTTTAAAAGATGAATAAGGAATTAGTGTCAAGGTATAACGATAGAAAGACTAGCGATCGCCCGCAACTCCGTCCGCGCGGAATAAGAATATACATAATTAGTAGCCTATGTGTTCTTCCAGACTATGTATATGTAAGCCACATTTTATCAAGATCTGTTCAGTCGTTCTGGAGATACCATTGATTGAAACAAACATCCATCCAAACATTCGCATTTATTATATAATATTAGTAAGAAATAAGATTTAAGCTCTTCAAATCACAGGTTATATAAAGACAGGATTGCTTAAAACTATCGATAAGTTAAATGCTTCCAGTTGTATTCAATTCATTACATTATCATAATCACAAGTTAAAACTATAAATCTTTGTCTAACAACCCGTTTAAATGTCTCATTGCAGCTTTACTCGATTAAGCAATACACAGTACGTTCATATCTGTAAGATCGTCAAGGACTTTGATTGTTAATGACAGGACTTGTCAAATATCGTGTTCCCTTCTGCTTAAAAAAAATTATAAGTTCTAAACTTTCTTGTATACCCGTTTTTTAAATTTACGCAATATAAATTTACAGTCTTTTTAGATGACACAAAGATTTACACAGGTGTTAGTATAATATTACATATTATGCTCAGTCCTTTTCTCTATATTCAAAGTTCAGGTAGGTAAAGCTTTTAGTACTTTATTGTTCAATACGTAGGTCAGGTGAAGGTATTCCTGCGGAATTCTAGACCCCCGACTCTTAGCAGCCATTATCCGGTCTACACAGACAAACTGTCTGCTCTTGTATAGATTTTGTCTAGGATAGGAAGTTCGGAAGTATAATGTAAATGGTATAGATTAAATTAATAATAACAGATAAATACTACCGCGTTTGAGTCGTTTATTAGTTACTTAAACAGCAGCTTGAACTTTGAGTGCGAAAGTCAAATTGTATTGCAACTATGACACAATTCGGAAGAATAGTTAGTGAAGTCTTTTAGACTACGAGTAGTTACAATGGAGAGTATACTCATGAAAAATACCCTTACTGTCAGTTAAAAAGTTAAATAAATTGGAAGGTATTGGAAGTTATTTAAATTTCATATAGTATTTTGACATTCAGTTGCATTTAAATACCGCATAGCAGAATCGAATCTGTGGTATTGGGGTTGCGAAACCGTCGGCAGTCGGCTGTCGGCCGGTAGTGCCGACTGCTGGCCGACTGCCGTCGACCCGCTCTCAGGGCCCCGCCGGCCTTAAAGGTCGCCTCTCGCCGTCGCCGACAAATTAGGGTTCACACAGTACTGTCAGTAGACAGTTCACATACACACACAAGAAAGTAACATTGTAGAATAGTTGACAAATTTAGTCGATATCAAAGTTTGATTATATTAAAAAATAGCTATTAATACTTTTAGAGAAGACAGAAACCTTATTAAAATGTAGCTTACATCAACTCCACTATAGATTAAGCGTAATATTAAGCAATCCACTACTCTTCATATAATACGGCTAAAAATTCATGTAAAAATAAGAGTCAAAAAGATCACTACCAACCATTATCCTCTTCTCGTTTCTTCTTCTCTTCTAGAATTTATATTTATATCTTCATTATTTCAGTAATATTTTTATATTGTAAAAGTTAATCAAAAGTCTACTTTTATGTTTGTGCCAACCCTAGACAGCATACAACGGAATGCAGCTTTGCTTCAGAATGAAGCTTTCGAAGCAGCGCTTAGATTCGGGTGACTTCGAATGTCCCGGTTTCGGAAACGGTAGAGAGGGAACACCGAATAAATTCTCTAAATGTTATATGAGAGTTATTTAAATATTTGTTAATTTATTATTACTTATTCTACGGTTAAATAGCCAGATGGTAATGTTTATAAAATTAGACTTGAGAATCGTAAGAGAATTCAAAAGAAATTTGGTTTCAATTCGTAAATCTTTTCTTCAGAAATCTACGTAACTAATACTTGTAATTACAAACAATGCATTTCAACCTGAAAACAAAAACGAATTATAAAATATCTTTTACAGGTTTCATCTCTATCCCAAACATCTGTTGCAATGTTTGTACCAACTTGCCAAAGTCCTAAAACAATTGGTGAGCGCATTAAAAACAGATGTTGGTCATTTGGCGCGTTATCAGGCTTCACAGATGCTCAAAACTATTTACATCATTGTTCTACACTTTGCACGTGGCGTTACCTGACTTTATACAAATAATTGAAGTATTAGGATAGGAGGTTGTTTGGCACACGTGTGCGTAAGATCTAAGCCGCCGTTTTTTCTTGAGGTAGCTCCCGAGTGTTTACAAAGATTTAGACTTAGCGTCTTATCTTTACGTGTTCGGCCATTTCAAGCAAAAATACGTTGATTTTCATTATTACAGATTTTTAAATGTGTTTCACATAAGCATAAATAAGTATGGTTTGGACCACATAGACGTATATATCATGTAGGAATGGTAATATTACATAGCTTTAGCCTGCGATTTCGTCCGCGCGGAATAAAAAAAACTTAGTAAGTTGAATATGTGTTCTTCCCGATTAATAATATTAGTAAGATAAAGTAGCAAGCATATTTTTCCTTAATTCTAGGAATGCAATTAATTAAGAGAATTATTTTCTTTTACCTCATTGCCGATTTTAAACGTTTCAATTAAGCAGGATATTAAACTTCAATCCGTGGTCATGCGAGGTAAACATAATTCAAGTAACAGTTAGTTGGCATATGTTCGGGAATCACGGAATCACGATCTTAAGAACTTTAGTGTTGAGTCATTCTCATCTCACGGCACTTGTGCTTTTGTCCGACATATTATGTGTGGTGTTATCAAATTGTTGACTACATATTGCTGGTTTTGTATTATACTAGCTGTTGGCCACGACTCCGTTCTAAAAAAAACTGAATTACTAGCCTTAAAGAATATGTTATACATCTGTGCCAAATTTCATAGAGATTCTTTGAGCTGTTCCGAAGATGTCTTTAAATATTCATCCATCTAAACATTCGCATTTATGATATTGGTAAAATTAAAAACAGAGTTTTATAGTGCTCTTACATACCAATAAAGTATTGGTTTCTATTGACACACTGTAAATATTAAAGCCTTTTGATATTATAGACCAGCAGAGTTATACTAGTAGAGTAGAAGAGTAATATAACTAGTATGTATGAATGTAATAAAGTGACAATTCAAAAGGTTAAAAAATATAGATTTTCTTTTAACTAACACAAACTTATATAACAAAACTTTTTAACTATAAATAAAATAAAAACAATCAAACTTTAACACAAAAAGAAAAGTAATGAATGAAACGTATTTAGTTATAAAAATACTGTTATTTCGTACTTCGATAACAGGAAAAACAACTTTTATTGATCACGCTTCTATCGATGTATCGATTATATATAAAAAAATAACCAACTATTGAGTGCAATGGAAACAAAACTGGATCATAAATCCAGTTTAGTTTGACGGCTTTTTTGCTGCAATTAGCTAATACGTGATCTTTATTCGGTATTTATAGCTTTAATTATAGAAAAACAAATCTCTCACATCCTTTATACAGAACTGGAATAGGCAGACACGACAAACTCTCGTTTCTCAGCGACCTTATTAGGTTAAAGGTTTTTTTAAAGCTAATGATATTATAAACAAGTTGATAAAAGAAATTAAATAACCAATTGCGTTGTTTGGAATATTGAAAGAGAAATCATAATTTTGTATACTTTGTTATATTGAAAATCGGTAGTTAATATTATTAATACTACTACTAATTTACTACGACTACAATTCCATTACTACTGAATTATAAAACGAACTGAAATTACTAATCTTTTGTACCAAAATAGTAGTAACGTCGTGTAGTCGTGTGTATTGTTTACTAGACGTCAAAAAATCCCCTACATTGTCTAGTATACTGGGTTTTTTCTTTGATAAAATTATCCTGAATTATAAAAAAAAATAAGCAATGTATAAATCCGGATAAAATGTGTCGTATAACAAAAATGTGATACTTGTCTGTGATTCATACGAGCGCACTTTTTGTGTGCCGGCTTGTCTTGTGGTTCATTGCTCAGAGCTGAGTGCACGCCATTCGACCCCCGATGACGCGCTTCACACGGAAACCTGTTGCTTGGCCTTTATTTTAACTAATCAAATATAACACTCAACTCGACATTGTACAAACTATGTGATCACTGAACTCTGGCTGTTATTTCGTTGTCCAGTCATACAGAGGTTTTCGTATGCATATTTTTGTACCACATGTTGTTTTTACCGGCATCGTGTATTTGAAATTTAATATTAAAAAGTTTATAAAAGAAAAATTATATTCTATTTGTCATTTTATTCATAGTTAAGTAAGTTAATGTGAGATAAAATAAAAAAAGTTTTAATGTTTAAAATAAAACACAGTAGAAGCTGCACTTTTAGATATCAAAAAAGCAAATTCAGTCGCAAAATAAGTAACATTTATCTTAGGCACTTTCATCTGCAATGAATCACCGATGATTTTCCAACATCGCCGAGTCGTGCATGACTTAGGGTTGCCACCACTTAAAGTATAACATGATTTCTTTGTATTTTCAAAGCTCATTAAAGCTATGAGCTACATCGATGTCTTCACGTCAGGCTACTCAATTTCGTCTTCAATTTTTTGGTCGTTGGCAGCCCTATCCCGCCTGATTGTTTCGTCCGTTAGCGATTCGCTTTCCAAAGAAGAGTCTCTACTTTCTGTTACCAGTTAATGCGGTACTACGGCCCCTGTGCTATACCACGGAGCTCTACCACGGAAGTAGAGTTTGAACTAGAACATTGGATATGATATTTTAATCGTTACAAAAATCCTAATTACTTAGATAAGAATAAACTTAATTACTCGTGGGTAGAATTTGATAAAGAAGCCGGAAGAAGAAAAAATAATTAAAATCGATCTGTGTTGCCGATACAAACGGACCTCTTTACAGACTTTTTGTGTTCGTTGTTTTTAAATTTTTAAATTTAGAATGTATTTTTTTCTTTTTTATTCTAAAATGTTCATTTTTAATTTTCATTATTTTCCAAATGTTGCCGTTCGGATTTTCTTTACTCTTTAGTCTGCTTTTTGATTGCACGAATAATTTTCTCTTTATAATAAACTTATATTATCTTTAGTAGATTTAAGTTATGACGTTAATAAAATAACATTAATGACAACAAAATTAAATAAATACATTAAAAAAAAAACATTTTATAGAGTCACTGTGAGAATTTAATATACTTTAAGGTTTTATATTAACTCGTCAAAGTAATTTTCTTATAAATGGAATAAAATTAGAATAGTTAATTAAAACATCTCAGATGTCTAGATAAGACATTGGGATTTCATTTTTTTGACACCAAATATTAATTAGAAGGCTAGCCGGTCGAATCCTGCTATGATAATGTAGGATATTTTAACATATTGATCTATAAAAGTTCTAAGAAAGATAAAGTAGATCATATAAAATATACAGACGTTTCCGTAACGCTCCTGTCTCCAAGGAATATTCTGTAATTTTATAATTAATAACAAAAATAAGATTGAATGGATGGATGTTTGTTAGAAGGTATAAAACGACTGCATGGACATTAAACTAGGCCCTGGAAGAACAAATGAGGTGGTTATTACTTTTTTTATGCGCCCGGGCGGAGTCGAGGGCAACAGCTAGTAATATTATATAGACAAAGATTCTAACTCTCAAGATTGTTTAAATTGTTATTTACTAAATACAAAACTAAGGTACAAAATTGATATTAAAAAGCACTTAACTTTAAAAGAACAGAAGACATCAATTAAAATAAAATTATCAATAATTAAAGTGCATCATTTATTACAGATTTGCAACTCTAATCCAGTAAAAAATACTGTCAGTAAGTTGCATTTCGCCTACGCTTGATCTTCGTTAATGAGTTAAATAATCACTGAATATCCATAGAAATAACATTATCGACCGATACTACGTCGATTTAGGACAAAATATTAGTCAGCCATTAAAAGCGATTATTTATTGTCATTTTCATTCGCGTGGGATAAAAGGATACAATATCAAGTAATAGCTATTAACCTTTGTGATAAAATGTAAACAATCGAATATTTTTATGTGAAATTACAAATAATTTAAGGCTTACATACAAGCAAAGTATTCGCTGTGTTGTGTTTGAAATTTCGATATATTACTAATATTATAAATGCGAATGTTTGGATGGATGTTTGCTAGAAGGTATCGGATCTCGATAAAAATTGGCATGCATCTACAACACAATGGAAGTACACATAGGCTACTACTTACTACATTTTTTAAATTCCGAGCAGACGGAGTCGCGGGCTACAGCTATTTAGATTTTACGTGATAAAATAATAAATATTTTGCCTTCCAAAAAGAAATAAATTAAGTACCAGAGTATTATAACTTTTATTGTTAAAATATAACTTAATTGCCTTCTCCATTACTGTTACGTCCTAAACTCTATTCGTAGTTGAATGTTTGTAAGTGAATAGCTATAATGATACATCCCAACCAAGAGCTAGGTCGCAGGGCATGTGCCCAAAGGTCGCGAGCACACAGGCACAAGAGGCACACGGACATAGACACAAAGGCAACACGAGGCAACTCTGTCGTGTGGCCGGGCACTATACACATACCTTGTATACCGTTGTTAATGTTTGACGCTGTCATTTCCTTGCATACCAGTTCTAGGAATGTCGAAAATTAATTGCTGACAGAATTTCCCGCGTGCAATATCAAAGTCATCTAATATTATGCTTAATTTTGTTAAAATTACGTAAATATTATTTTGAGGTTTTTAAATATCTTACAGTTGTAAATGAAATTTAAAATAGACATTATTACAAATAAATGTTGAAGTCAAAATAGTTAGTTTCCTGAGACTTCTAATATTTTTATAAAATATGGAATAATATCCAAAAAAATAAATGTTATATCTTACATAAGTTACCGCAACTCATAATTACTTCTAGTTACTTAAAATCTTAGTAACTTTTAGTTACATTAACAGTTAGTAACCGTGACGTGTATGTATGCTGTATAGCCGGTGCTATTGGCATTTATATCTGAAATCCTCAGTGAACATCCAACAAATCACTCTTTCTAGTATAAAATATTACATCAGAATAACATAAATATTTATTAACAGCCGATCATCGCTAATTCATATTATCCATTAACCTCAAATGTAAATCCACTAAGTGACAAAACACCTGGTACGATAACTTAACTGCTAACTTAACAAATGGTTTTAAATTAAGAAGCGATCAAGTTAAATAACTTAAAGTTAGTCAGCTG
>NW_013530935.1:2257195-2327074 GCF_000836235.2 Papilio xuthus | reverse complement strand
ACCGACTGAGCCATAATTATAAAAACGTTTTATATTTCTAGGTTTTGTGCTGGGCTGGGCCCATAACCTGATGAATAATACAAGTTTACTTGGGAAAATATATTTATGAAAGACAATGAAAAATATTTTACGTATGACAGATGTACACTTTTTTTCATAAAACTAAAACCAGACTAAAACCAGCCAGTGCACATGTCAGCAGATTACAAACTCCAACAAAATTGTTACATAAGCTAATATTATCAAGATCAATAAATAATTGATTAGTTTTAAAACTGGTTAAATATCAATTTTAAAGCAGTAATACAAATACTAAAATACCATAAACCTAGTGTTTGAAAATTATATCTACACATATCACTGGCTCACTATACCATTTTTTTTTGTCTAGGGATTAATTTTGGAATGTATCAGTTTTCACAATGAGAACACAAACATGTCTTTTAACAAGTCTATGACCACAGACTTATAAAAGTTAAATTATTTAGACAGATTTGTAATAATTTCTCATTGCCTTTGTAATTCAACTGTACACGTATTTTCATAATAAAATATTTAGAAATTAAATTCGAAGGAATGAACTTACAATATGGAAATTCCGTACTTTTATCTATAGGCCTAATTTTTAATTAGATGTTTTTATAATTAGCTATTAGAAGTATGACAGTACCGCTATGTAATAATGTGATCTGGTTTACTTGAACGTCATAAATCGGCCGTTTCGTGTACAAGTTTCTTGATCTAGCGTTCATAAATTGTTTTTATTGCGTACTGGTTTTGAACTTTAAATATTTGACTATTTTATGGTTCTTTGAATCAAATGCATAAACCAACATGTCCATCGTTATTTACTACCAAAAAATATATAAAAGTTAGTGAGTTTCTGTTACTAAGTTAAACAGTGGTTGTCGCCAGCAACCTCACGAATGACCTGACTAGACCGGTGTAATACCAGAACTAGACAGAAGAAAGGCTTCAAATGGTAACAACCGTTTCGTATCATAAATGAGTGTGTCAGAAGGCTAACTTTACTCCTCTTTTTCTTCCCGCCCTTGATAAGGAATGGATGGGAAGGGTAGTAAATTTGACGGAGGAGGCTACGTATGGGAAGGGGAAAAATCACATATCTGTCCTCTCCTCTGTCTACCAAAGGTAGCCAGCGCATCTGCAATTGCATATAGTTTATGGGCTACGGCCGCTTCGCTATTTCAGCGAATTTAGTGGCTAATTGTTCGTTTGCCACTTTATAACAAAAAAATATCCTTGAGACATGCATTATTATATCAAAACTGACCTCCAAACTAAAAATATGTAACTATAATTTAAGATTAATTTTACTTCTTTACAATATCACGCTATATGTGGTCAATAAACTAACGTAACAAAACAATCACGCCACCCCGAAGGGCGCAACATCCCCTAATTACATACTGCACGCGTCCCCAATACAATTCGAAGCCATATTTAGTCCAATTACATTACTATACCAAATCAAATTCAAGGCTACGACCAATTTTAAGGAACAACATACGGGACCATAATTAATCTCAGAATATTAACAAGTCTCGTGTTTAAGGAGTTATATCCTAAGTATATGTACTTCTTATCTTACAAATGAAGAAAATAAATTATTACCGAGCCCGACTTGGTATAAAAATAATTAAAAGGTTCAATGCCTTCATTTGACCGTAATGGTTTCTATTGATTACTATTTATTGCGAATTAACCTGTTTATCAATGCAAAGATTTTACAGTTATCATTTTAATTTCTTATAAATTGTTTTTAAATATGATACTATTTTCATTAGCCGACATATGACGACACTAACTTAAGTTTGGTGAACAGAAGGAGAATATATTCATCATTGAAACCTTATGTTTGTTATAGTTTAGTTTTATGTTAGTTAATGCAGTCGAAACTGGTTAAGCGAGAAACCTCTATGAGCGAGAGACATAGTCTCGTCGCGACGAACGACCTCCATAAGCGAGAAACTTGGGTAAATGAGAAAAATATCGTGATGCGTAATGAGAGTCATAACTCTCGTTTGTTAGTACTGTATATACAATATCTGCCTAGGTAAACACTTGAAATCATATAAGCTGTTGTTTCTCTTTACATAGCAGATTATGTGAAGCACTTTCGGGCTTTTAGCTAATATATTGGCGCTTACAAACTCACCTGTTGCCTCCATACACCTGTTCCCTACAATCACATCTGACGTTACATTACATGCCAAAATAGTCTCAGTTCCCCTTGTTTTAAAGGTTAAAAATGCGTGCAGCATTGTATCACATTTTTTTCCGCGATTGATGCAAAGGTAACTGGCCGAACAAGTCGTAAAAGTTTTTCGACAGTTTTTTTTTAAGCAATAAAAAGTTTTTATAAGACTGGCCATATTTATTATGGTAGAAATATCAAATGGCAGCTGAAGGAATATTTCAGATATTTTTATTACGTATTATATACAGTTAAAATTATAATTAATATTTATTTTTATCGTCTTTTAACTTAATTGATATGAAGATAGTGATCATTGTTCGTTTTTTTTTAAATAAAGTTGACAAAAACAGAACGAATAGGACAATTTGATATGGACGTGTGAAAAACTTTAGTATCATATTTTAATTTTAATATTACTAATATTATAAATGCGAATGTTTAGAGGAATGTTTGTATGCATGTTTTTTGGAGGTATCTGTAGAACGGAAAAACGGATCTCGCTATAATTTGGCATAGATATAGAACATAGTCTGGAAGAACACATAGCCTACTAATTAATTTTTTTTCGATTACGCGGCGATAGAATCGCCGGCGACTGCTAGTTTCTTATACAGAAGTTAGCTAGATATATTTGAATAGATCCATTCTCTGTCAATGATCTATAGAACAATTATAAAGATTTTCTTTGCGGGGATTGTGAAGCCGTTAGTCACTCATGTCCTTATGCGGCAGAAATAATCGTTTGTATGTACGTCTGAAGAAAGTTGCAGCTATGGGTACAACAATGGATAACTATAGCGTACTCATCTTATCGTTGGTTTCGGAAACCATTTTGGTTTCCTTGTATAATAAAAATTGTTGTCTCAGTTTAGTCAAAGATAATGAGACGGATGGAAATATGTTTTACACAGAGATATTGGTTTCAAAAACCAACGATTAGACTGTACGAGTAAAATACGTTCTTATAATTACTGCTTAAAACACTGAGTTATAAAAAAAATACGCAACTAAATTTGACGCTTCGTTAAGATAACGTATTACATCCAGCATAGTAAGTTCCAACAATCCAGCGGGAACTTGCATGATTTTCGGCCTTCTTGTAACGTCACGAGATTCACATTTACCTCGATATACTGGGTAAGATTTGTCATCGTTTGTGGTTTTATTTTTTTACAAATAAGTAAGTCGATCATTGTCAGTAAACCATTAACAATTATCAATCGTATAAGTCAATAAAATACGTTGTTTCAGATCACATTTGTCCCTCGAATTTGGTAACAACTATGTTTGTCTTAACTACAACATAGTTTAATATGTTTAAATATAAATAACCTGTTCACTTTATAGAATCTAGACACCAAAGCCGGTTCGCTCATCCTGGCTTGCCTGACACCCATATTGCTTGCCTTTCACTTATCCGATCTAACTATAAAATTATATATGAATCTCGCCGCAGTTTCTAAACTAATATACGTCGCGTTTGAATTCGAAATCTTTGCTGGATGCATCTTTTCATTTATTCTTGCGTCGAATCCCTGTATTAATGAAATAAAGATATCTAAAGAGGATCATGATAAGATATCGCGACCATCTACATACATTAACTATTGGAACACCCAATGGCCTCGCCTTCGATCGCAGGATTAATTCAAAATGACAATATATGAGAGTGCATCGAGGTCACGCTTCTGTTTAAGATAAATAAATATCTTTTAAATGATAAAAGAAAGTCCACGAGTAAGAAAACCAATATCGTACGGTATCGTACATAAACAAATAAGTATAACAAAGTCCTTATTAGACTTTTTTTTTAGAATTCATGAGGATTTTATAACCTAACCTACAACTATGCCTTTACCTTAATTTATAGCAAAGAAGATTTGCAGTAGGATATGACGACAGATCATGCATCGTAACTTTATCATCCAAGTTATAAACCTTTGAAGTCTTGGCGCTTCATGAATTCTCCTTAACTTTTTTTACCCGTATTTTGTTTTTTTTTAATTATGTTGAGGAGGCAACCGTATCAGTTACGTTAATATCTGGTATCGCATTCAATACTACAATTTCCTTTAAAAATCAAATCAATATAGAAACTGTTTATTATCGCGAGTAAAAATCGCATTTATAACACACCGGGGCATAACTGTCCCATTCAACCTTTGGCTGCGGCCTTCCTACACTCAGCTTCCGTGTTTATGGTCCTTGTGAGCCGGTGTCATGTGATAACACAGCAACCCGACACGAAAGTGTCATACAAAGATCTTAATGATAAAACAAGAGGTCGATAATGAAATTTATTTATGAATTTTTGATAACCCGTTTAGATTATTTATAAATAACTTGGAGAACACTGAAATATACAGTATTCTTCAAGTTACTTATAATATACTAGCTATCGCTCGTGACACCGTCCGCGCGAAATTAAAAAAAAACTTAATAAGTAGCCTATGTGTCCTTCCAAACATATTCTACATCTATGCCAAATTTCAGCGTGATTTGTTCAGCCGTTTCGGAGATACCATCAAACAAACATCCATCCATCTAAACTTTCGCATTTATAATATAAGTAAGATGTAATATGCAATTGCTCCAGTATCCTTATCAGTAAAAATATTGTACTATATAGCATACATTATTTTGACACTGTAAAGATTTCTTTGATCAATTTAATTGATAAATTATTTGTTTTCGTCTTAGTGTAGAGGCAATTATCATTGAAATGCCATCGTAAATACAACCTCTAATAGTTTTTTTTTAATAAACGAGAATTATGAAAATAATTCAGTTAATAAAATTCATAATTCAATTAATAAATGAATAGCATTAAAATTAATTAGTAGATATTATTTAAATAATAAAATCATTGATGACAATAATTTCCATATCAATCCATTACGATAGAGGAGTATATAACCGACCTCTAAAAAACATATTGTTATCTCTGTTTTGTCAAAGATGACAGACAAGGATGACGATATTATTCTGTGTCTGTGTGTAATTAGTCTGTGGACGGACTTATTTACGCCGAGTGTCAGATATTTGCATTAGCTATTTCGTAAAGTATCGTGCGGATTAAGGGACACTTTGAAGCCTTACTATTTGATCCGATTACGCATATAAAGCGTATCATGGCTGTTTAAAGTGGGAGCCAAAAATGTATTACAAGGAACTAAGTATTTAAATTATCCAGAATTTTTGATAAAATGATTAATACGTCTGACAGATGCTTATAGATATTCTCGATCAATTTTTAAACTGCTTATTAGACTGATGTTGCATAAAGATAAGAACGATTTTTTTACTTTAATTCCTATGAAAAATAGTTCAAGCTATAGGAACCTTTGTAAAAGATTCGTTAATTAATGACGTACCAATTATCATAGGATATAAAATCGATTTTTACCCAATAAATTTCATAGATTCCGTTGAAGTGCGTTGCATGATACATTTTACCGCCCGCCGGGGCTGACCGGTTCGGCCAATATCATTTAAATAGCCGGTCACACTCCACAATATCAATCGGCTTGTATGTGGCGCACGTTCCAATTAGGCGTTATATTGCTATGTAATATTTAATATGCGTGTCTTTATGTCTGTCTGATAGCACGCGAACCTATAGGCTCGGATACGGAATAACGCCGTGACCGCGCTAAGGTACTGATACACTGGGAAAAAACCACAAGCTTTCTTTTAGAATATAGTATTTATCTTTAAAGCTATTTTGACTTTTTTTAAATATTTATAAAATCGAATTTAAAAATATCGAACGCACTTTTTATTTTCGATTTTCACTCATTTCTAAGTTACAAGACCGATGTTGCTTAAGTTAAATCTTACACTATTGCAGTTACTTCATAATTAAACTATTTGTTATAAATTAAAGAACCAGTATGACGGAATTTTAAATAAAAAAAAATAGTTTTAATAATTAAATCTGTTTCTAAATCGTTGCAGTATGTCTACATCTTTATATCGAGTCTTACACCATCAAACCGTATCGATCGCTAACGATCTATCGATTCGTCACAAAGCCTAAAAACTATTCCATATAACAACAAAACCATACAGATTCGTTTTACGTGTATACTTCGGCTCGGCCGCGTCCGCCTCGTCCGGCACAATCCAAGCTTCACGTTTTATTGATTCCTCTAATGATCTATTTAACGACTCAACAAATTCTTGAGAATGAGCTTTCCGGACGAGTTTTTATTAGACTCATATTATTGCCTTATATGTACACAAGAAATATGGCAAGAAATATTCATTAAGATAACTTTAAGTTTGTAGTCTCACGTGGCAGTACAAAAATACTGCTACTTTTTAGCGTTAAATAAGCTAATATTTATAACGCAATGAATCTCTTCAAATTAGCTTTATCTTACTAATAATTATTAAAGCGAATGTGATGTATGGATGGATGTTGGTAAGAAGGTATCTGCATAACGGCTCAATGGATCTCGATGAGAACACATAGTCTACTATTTAAGTATTTTTTTTTATTTCGCGCGGACAGAATAGCGGGCGACAGCTAGTAAGTAATATTTTAGGATTGTGTAATGAATATATCTAAAGTATTTAAATCTCGTACAGTATTCGTTTGTTTTATTACAATAGAAAGAATAAACAATAAAAAATCTTGCTATCATTCGTAGTTGTAATTTCAAATGTCCATTACGTACTACGCAAGTTTTTTAGTAACACACGAAGACGTTCGCATACTTGGAAGCATCCATGCGTCAGAACAAATAATTTGCAAAAACATCCCTGGTATTCTATTAAAGACTCTATACTATAGTGTTAAGAGCTACTATGTCTGCATGTTTATTGTTGGTGGAATCTATGACGTACAAAAGGCCGCGATGTATAGTGAAATAATTCACTTTACAAACAAGTGTGTATCGAACTCAATGTTTGCGAATTGTTCTTTGAAACGATCATCTATTGAAAGCGACATTCATGTTTGTATTAAAATACTAAATATTCGATAATATCTTAGTGAAGAATTGAGAAACTCTTTCGTTTTAGAATCAATTAGAAATGTATAAAATCAACTATATTTATAAACTAGCTGTCGCCCGCGGCTGCGTTCGCGCGGTATTAAAAAAAGACTTAATTAATAGCCTATGTGTTCTTACAGATTATGTTCTACATCTACAAATTTCAGCAAGACTCGTTAAACTGTGGAAAAAACCTTCAAACAAACAAACATCCATCTAAACATCCATTTACAATATTAGTAAGATTCCATTACATCAGAAAGTTAAATCATATTGAATTATAAAGGCTACATTTTAATTTTTATCACTAAACGCATTGGATACGTGCCTTCAGTTCCTAAAGCTGTTGTTAGTATGGATACAAGGTGTTACTCAATAAAATTAATGTAGGACAAGTTTTCGTTGGCGGTTACTATAGTCCGTAGTTTGGACACAAAAATTCCTCGCAAACATTCCAATCGTTTTAATTATGTCACTCCAAATATATTTACAAAGGATAAACAAAGTTATGCAAGTTATTGCAAGTTACTTTTTGCATTCCGACTCTTAATACTATATGTAATTCGTGACTTTGACTTCAAAGGATTACACAGAAATCCACATCTAGTGGACTAAGGCCCTTAGTACACAAAGCAATGTTAATAATTGAAACTCGGCAATTTTATTAGCTTAATGACTTACGCTTTACAATGTATACATCATACACATCGCCATAGACAATCGCTTGCAACCTGTAACAATCGTTGTGAGAAAAGTCGCTGCGATATGAAGAAGGTGGAGTATATCTATACGGTTGACATGTAGTCGCTATGCCTATACTGACCCAATACTCGCGTTGTCGATTTAACTTTGTTTGGACGGAGCGCGCACGCGATTCTCGCGATGCATACTATATTAATTTTGATAATTTACATTGCCTTGTGTACGAAGGGCCTAATGAAAACTTAGGAAGCCATGGTACGAAAAAAGTTACATGTTTTAAGAGAGCACTTTAAAGATGTGACTCTTTACATCACTTGTGTCAGTGTGTTAGTATAGTCAGAAAGTGATAATGCGTTTTAATAGGACCTTCTTTATGAAGTATTAAAAGATTCTACGCGTTCGTATACGTTTCCACTGTGTGTAAATATGTTGCTAGACATGTCATTTAAATAAAATTCATATCATTTATTAACTAAAAATTAAAGACTATCGGTCAATGACATTGCAAATAATTTTTAGGTCCCATCTCTTACGTAAATGGTTACATTATTACGTGTAATTAATAATTAATATTAATAAATGTCAAATTATAAAATCATAAATTCTTTTCTACATATTAATATTTCAACAAAAACAAGTCGATAAAAATGTAATTTGTTAACATAAATCTAAAATAATACTAATTTCGTAAATTTTATATTTAATTGCCTAAAAGTATTAATTATTATAATGAATTAATTATTTAACATATATTTGTAAAATATAATAATACATATAATATGCATTAAGCGAAAAAAAAACGATAAAATAGTTTTCAGTACAAAAAAAATTTACACATAGTTCGACCCGTTCACAAAATCAAAAGATCTTATTAGGACCCGGCCCGGCTCGCCCGGTGAAATACCACGACCATACCATAGAAGACAGGCGTCAAGTGGAAGCAATTCCGCGTTTCGTCTGATGAGTGTGCGTCCCGGAGGCCTAATTTAGTCCTCTTTCCCCTCCCACCTTTTTTCTCACAAGGAAAGGATGGGAAGTGGAAGTGGACTTTCCGGATGAGAGGATGCATGGAAAGGGAAAATATTTTCTTTCTGTGCATCCTCTTCTCCGTCCTTTTAAGGTAGGCAACACATATGCAATTGCGTATGTCTATGGGCAACGGTCACCTCGCTATTTTAGCGACTTTAGGTGGCCGCTCGCTCGTTTGCCACCTTATGATATATATAAAAAAAACGTAAATCTGCATTCTACATAAATTGTAAGCCCCATATTGGCTTGCACTAACATGATTTTGCAAAATATCGATCTATGAAATATATCGAAGAATGAGAATATATATAAGATTATGTTAATAATTAAATATATATTTTATTAATCAATGATGAGTTTTTTTATCTGTAATTAACAGCTTACACGCATTTTTTGTAAGTTTATTCTATCTTTATCATATTTTTCGATTTCTCGATTCAAAATGACTGGGAATACGTTACGTTCTTTTAATTTTTTTTTTCAAATCGCACACTAAAATTTTTAAAATTTTTATATTATAGGCACATAAATTACATTTTGGAATTTTAATGGAAACAAAAATTTAAGTAATCAGCATATTGTAAAAAGATCAAAGAGCTGCATAAATAATGGTTTAACGATATTTAAATGAAATTTAGGTCAAATTGGCTGTTCTTATTAATCAGGTCAAAACCTTACTACAATAAAATATTACGCACAAGCTTTGGAATTTTTATTTGCCCAAATATAATGCGAGCAAATCAGGTTTATAAAATACTTTTTGTATCTTGCATAACCTAAAGTTTAACGTATTTATTGTACTTGAAATTTGTTTTTTTTTTTCTTATGCTTAGCCTTAATAATTAGTTCAGCAAATTATTCGAATATTTTATCAGTAAATTCCTTTTCATTGATTACAAAACATAACTTTGTTATTAAAAATCAATAAAGAAATGAAGAGTTAAAACCGAAGATTAACCGTTTAAAAATACTGGCATAAATATCATCCAATTTAAAAAAAAATTGTAAAATCTCTTGACTACAGCATATGTAAGAATTGAATAAGAACTTTAATACGCACATTTTAAGTACGATTTAAAAAAAAAATTTGCAACGCACGTAATGGAAAATTTTTGTTTTTAAACGTAAAAAAATGAAAATAATATTCATCTATATTCTATGCTTTTATCAAAAAAATATACTACCTAATATAGTATGATTTATAATATAAATTATAGAAAATGTTTTTTTGGCATATTTATTTTTAATAGCTGGCACAAAATCAGTTAAATGGAAGAAAATAATAGTGGATCAAAACTGTCAAAGGTATGTAAAAAGTGCGCAATTTTTGAGAACCAAACTTATTTGAGCACTTACAATAACTAGTCACTTATGTCCATCGGGTCAGATAAATTTATCAGACTGTAGATGGAGGTGCGAACAAGTCAGCGTATTATAGAATATTACAGACTAAGTAACTGTAGGCTTAGCAATTTTATTGCCAATTAATGAATAAATGTGGCATTTTAATTAGCATTGCATAGAGTATGTACCCCCTATCATGCAAAGACTCGATGCAAGCGAAAAGTCGCAAACAAAACGCCTTATAAGATTGTCGACATGCAAGCTTCTAAGGATTTTAATTGAATTTAAATATACAAATATAATATTGGCTTTTAATACATTCAGTGCCACTGAGTTGTCTTGAGAGATCATTTTATAAATATCGTTGTGGTATTGAACGTGTTAAAAATGTAACTTAACTTAACGAGGACCAAAGAAGTGTTAAAATGTGTAAAGACACGATGTTGTGACGAAGATAAAAAAGAAATAAAAAAAGTGTATTTAAGATTCTGTTCCACTACGCGACAAGTTACTTTGTGTAGCGGTCGCCGTTTTAGTCGAAAAAGAGACTACATATCGGAATATATTTAAAGAAAAACTGAAGATGATAAGAGAAATTGCGAAAGTCATTCAGCCTAACTGTTGCAAAAAGTATTAGCAATTGATACATCCAATAACATAAAGATGCGTTAACATAATTGCATCAAGTCAGAGGTCTTACTGCGAACATAAAATTAATAGCATAGGTGCGTCCGAGTACTGGGTTAGTGTTGTCTAAATGTCAAACATAACCAATGTTGGACTAATTGAATTACTAATTACGTAATCTCTGCAAACATCGTATACTGCAATTGGTAGCAATTCTCTTTACTTTATGAATATGACTATAACTGCATAAAACTTCGGTAGATTAACTATATATCAAAATGTTATGGATATCAGACCAGACTAACCGTGGGTTTCTGACACCAAAATCGCTAAATATATAAAAACTGATTGCTACCTCTGATTGCTAAAGAACGTTTTAATTGCCAAAACCTATGGTCATAGAGATATCTATGGCCATAAAAACCAAAAAAATATATATATCATATTTTATATAAAATTCACTGTTGTCATTTAGCATAAGGAATATGGGCAAAAAAGAATACGGACCAAGAGTCTGTAGATGAGAAAAAAAAATATTTAAAGAATAAAATCGGTATTTTTGTTCCATAATAATGCAATAATAATGTGTAAAATAATTATTAAATAGTACATCGTGTACAACAAGGACCGCTTTCTTAGGTCCCTATTAATTACCGTTTGACGCGTCGCATGACGTCGCCATAGAAAGCTTGACCTCAGGTCAGATGGGATGGGAGCTAGGTAAGCAAGCAGGTTTTGTTAGCACGCAGTAAGTTTGCTAGACAAATTATATTTGTAATGTACAGACAGTTTTACTAATTTTGTATAGACTTATGATATTGTCATGTTGCTTCAAAGTTATAAAGATACTAGCTGAAGCCCGCGACACCGTCCCTAAGATACTAAAAGAAATCTTGATTAGTAGCCTATGTGTTCTTCCGGACTATGTTCTACATCTATGCCAAATTTCAGCGGGATCTTTGCAGCCGTTTTGCCTTACCTTCTAACAAACATCCGTCCATCCATCTACATATTTGCATTTAGAATATTAGTAAGATTTGTTTATTTTATTATTCATATTACAATGCAAAACCTTTCAAAGTAACTATTTAAATAGAGTAGCTCATACGAGTTTCAATTTAACTAAAGAAAACAAGACTAGAATATTAACTCATAACAGGTTGTTTGATATGAGTGAAGCCGTAAATTACTATAATTATATAACAGTCTGTTGATGTTTGGGACTTGTTAAAACAAAACAGCGCAACTTAACCGTTTAAAGAAAATTGCATCAACTAAATATTTCCTTTATTCTCTTTAAATTACAATAAAATTAAAGTGCTTCAATCAAAAAACGAAACGAACAGCAACTGCTTAATACGTTTGCGGTTACGTCTTTTCTAATCGAATGGATTAAAAAATCGATTTCGAATCGATTCCGTGACGAACTATTATCAAGAATCGTTTACAACAAATAATTATAAACACAAATACGAGCTGGCGGGGTCATATATTTGGTGGGATTAATACAAACGAACCACAAACATTCCAGAGTTCAAAGTAATTTGAAATCGATAAAGTAAGATCGATTCTTCTCTGTCGGCAAGTGCCTCATTACCACGGTACCGCACTAACCATAGACACGATCCAATACTCTACACCATAAACATATAAACAGGGATTTGTTAATTTGTATTTGGACGATGTTATTACTATTCAACATCTCTTAACGCATAAATATTTCATATAAAACATATTGTGTTGGACTCTCTTTTCAGATTATTTTCATTGTGATCGGGTGGCAAGGTTATTTTTTTATTATAGAACAAAAGGATATTTCAGAACTAAAGAAGTCAAGTAAAATGGAGAGATACTCTACCAGTTTAGAATTGTCATTTAAAAAGCTTTTGAAAAGCTTTAATCTATGTTTTGTTGATAATTATGATCTGCATATATTTTAATGTAAAATAGATTTGCTTTACGCAAAATAAAATATTTTTTTTTAAAAATTGTATTTACCCACATTACATTAAATTCTGTAGTTATTTCCTGAACCTTGCGTGACATTAAATCTAGAATTCTTGAAGACAATCCTGGATATATAAAACGTTTGTTTACTGTATTCGTCAAGTTTAATCTTCGTAAAAGGTACAACATGAATGTTTACTTTTAATTAATGAAAAGGAACTTCATACGATTAGAAGGTCCGCCGTCAAACTAGAATTTACATAATGCGATAAAAGTTGTTTGGATTTTAGAACGACTTTGGATTAAAGGTGTCCATCGATTGCTATGACCACCAAATACTTGTGTTGCATAAATCAATTGCAAAGACCTTAACCGTCTATTGCTTAAGTCATTTAAAAATCTTTTGTTATTAATCATGATAAACAAATGACAGTCGTTTAAAAAAAGGTTAAAAATAGTTAAAACTCTTACAAAATGGCACCAGTTAATGTTAAAAAGCTTCTAGGTTTATTTTTTCACGTTAATAATAGAATAAAAACCTTATTACGTTAGTTTTCTTACTAATATTATAAATGTGAATGTATGGATGTATGTTTGTTAGAAGGTATCTCGAAAACGGCTGCATTAATCTCGTTGAAATTTGGCATAGACGTAGAACATAGTCTGTATGAACACATAGGCTTCTAATCAAGTCTTTTCTTCGACGGAGTCGCGGGAGTCAGGTAGCTATTAGACAAATTGGATGTTCAGTATACTAAGATATCTCAGAGATGATCAAGACTGATTCTGGTATTCTTAATAGTATGTTCAACAATATAACAGCTACTGTAAAAATGAATTAATGAAGTTTAATTATAAATAATTTCCTTATGATAACGGCGATGTGCCGGAGCGGACATGCATTGTATAGATCAAGGTCATCGGAACTGATAACGTTTGTGAATACTTCTTCCTTCACGCTTTGCTTGGTCTGCACCACGATTTTATTTGCATATCCTTAGTATTAACTGCACGGCATTTAATGGTGGGTAGTTTGATACTTTTTACATAATTGCGAATGCAGGTGTATTTAATTTGTGAGGATATTGGATTTAGTAATGTATTTGATGATTTGACATTATTTTTTTTAAGTAGTCAGAGTTGTGTACTTACCATCAGCACGAGTCGTGTTGTTACTATACTTATCATAAATTCGAATGTGTCACATCTCGAAAAACATTTATTTTATAAACTGAGTCAATAAAGCAACCGTATCCATTGGTTATTCTGCAATGCTTATGTTATTAATATCAAATTTTTATTTGTTAATTCAATTTAGAACGATTTTAGATTAATAATTCTTCTGCAAGTGTGTTCTCGTAATTTTTGGCTCAAAAACAAAACTTCAGGGTCAACGGACTTTCACAATACTTTCAGTCGTCAAATTCGTAATCGATATCAATATTGAGCACTGGCAGTCACTTGATACCGTACTGAGTATCGATATTGCAAAAAATCGAATGAAGACAACATCGATAATATTAATCAATGCAACTATAGACTAAGTGTATTGACATCATTTTATTATTTTTTACTACTTATGGATCATGGCGATGAGTAATACATGTACCTTACCAGGATAGTAACTGGCTGTGAATAACGATATAAAAAAATCACTAAGTAATGTTCATGATTGAATCTCACGTTTTAACCTGCCAAGGTTGTTTTTAATAAATGTTTATTGAATTCAATTTAAAATTTATCAGAGAATATAACTAAAAATAGCATCCATTTAAAATAAGATTGCCACTTTACTTTACAAATATGTACACAAGTTATGTAATGTTATAATACGAAACTCTGTAACTCTAAAGTTTTTGAGGTTTAAGGCAAGGATTAAGTAAGTAAAGTTTTTATGAGTTTTTGAAATAGAAAAAAAATGAAATTTAACATCACCTAGGAGTTAATTAGGAATTCAGATTCGAATCGTGAGATTATACATTTTCATAGTTAACCGGTCAACAATACAACAACAGAAAAAGTAGATGGATGTTTGTTTGAAGGTCTCTAGAGCGTGTCTACAACTAATGTCGCTAAAATTTGGCATAGATATAGAACAAAGTCTGATAGAACACATAGGCCACTAAATGAGTTTTTTTTTAATTCCGCGCGGACGAATTCGCGGGCGACAGCTATTAAGTTTATAATTTTACAGAATTGACAATTTCAGATGGCACAAGCAACCTTCTTCTTCTAGTGCCTCTTCAGTGGCCGCTAACTTGGAATGTTACAAGCAACATAGAATATGTTTTTAAAACTTAATGTATGTCGTTTAAAAGCACGTAATGATGCAGCCGTAGCATTCGCAGTACATTAAAGCTTAGCACTCTAGTTAGCGTTAGAATGGCGTCGCCCATAGAGTTGCTATATCCAGACCTGACCGTCTGAATAATTAAATCCCGCAGAACTATGATGACACGAACAATAGAGTCTCATTAAAAATGTTTGCGCACACAATGTTCTAACGAGCTCCGCGAGGCGGACTGAAGTGGCAGTGTGTCAGGGGCATTAGCAAGGAAGCGATGCTTCGGGTGTGGTCGAGGGTGTGCCTGATGCTTTGTTCAACGTAATTGATTCTATTGTTGCAAGCCACGCGATGCAAAGTATCGTTCAGTTTTTTTTTAAAGATAACAAACTTAAATGATTATTTTAATTGATTTAATAGCGTTAACTAAGTCAAAGATTTTATAGCCTATTGACCTTATTTTACTAAAGTTTAAGTTAATACTAGCTGTTGCCCGTGACTCCGTCCGCGCGGAATTAAAAATAAATTTAATAGTCTATGTGGTCTTCCAGGCAACTGTCTGAAGATACTTTATAACAAACATCCATTCATCCAACTAAAAATTCGCATTTTAATATTAGTAATATAATTCAGCGTCCTTCTTCATAAAGAGTCTTCAGTGAGTTTTTTAGATGGATTTGCGTAATCAGATTATGACTGAAGGTTTACTTCTGCGTTACTCCCCTTATAAATCAGGAGAAAATTAGTATAAAAGGTAAAAATGGTTAGGAATCGAGGAGGGTTGAGGTACGGTGAGGTTAACCCTCCTCGATGTGTCATATTTCTTCTGAAATTTCTGATGTACATGTTTTTTAAGACGGTTATTTCTACTTTACGTAGCAGACCACTTTTGACTTTGAAAATGTCATTGATAATATGATAATATTCAGTGATTTACAGCTCATTTTTGTGTCATGTCTCAAAGAGACAAAGATATGAATAATGTATTTACTAATTGGTTACAAATTGTCGCACATATTTTGTAATTCTCACTTACAAATCTATAAATAAACCTGTCGTATTTTTAATTTCATCAATATATTATTAATAATAATTGTTATTTTTAAATAAATAAGGACGAAGCTTGTTTACTTTGCAATCATTTGCACAATATCCAAAAGTAGCAACTTTTGAGAGGGTGATACCTTTTTTTGTATAAAATATATTTGTATAAAAATAGTGACCTTCGAGCTATTTTTAGTCATAATTAAATCCATATTTAATTGATGTAATTTTATTTTTAAATTAAAGTACCCATCGAGAAAATGTCAACGGAATACGGTCATTAACACGTTCCAATATTTTACTCAGAAAAAAAAACAAAATAATTAATTTTATATTCAATAACTCTCAGCTACTGATTATTGAGTAAAGATTATTGCGCCTTACTTTCCAGCTGGACTTAAGTAGAAACTAAGAAATCCATAGCGGACGAAATTACGTTACGATTTCGTCACAAAATCGAATAAAGATTACAAAAATTTGTAATATTATTGACAAACATGCAATACGAATCCAGTTTACAAAATAACACAAGTATCTTAATTTTTAATTTACAAAAACAAGTCATTAAAAGTTAGTTACGTTAATAGTAAGTAAAAAGACAATATAAAACTTTAAAACTGTATGAAAATGTGACCATAAAATTTGTCGTGACACTTGTAAAAACCAGAGACAATGCACAATTTCTATCTGTTTTCAAAGAGAATAAGAGAGACAACGATTTTATAAAAATGCTTCAACAATTCAAAAACAAATTTATACGTAGTTAAAACAAAAATTTCATTTTAAAGTGCACATTATCGTATTAATATTAAAACGAACAATGTGATTGCCGAAAATCGTATCCTTAACCGACATAACGGAGGCCAAATGAAATTCGTTGCATTCCTACGCTGTTGTTGGCCGATGTAATACAAAACTAATATAAAAGCGTACTCTAATAAGAATTATCCGTCGAATCAATGTAAAATTCTTAGTAGAAAACTCGTATTTGAAATTTGCTTTACAATGAGTTTTCATTACTGTATTTTGACTGCAGATTATTAATATATATTTGTCAAATATATTGAAAGGCGTAATAATCTTATCTTAATCTTATCAAGGATAATTATAGGGTCGTCATTATGTTTTTATATCCGTCCGCGCGGAGTTAAAAAAATTTAGTAGCTTACGTCTTCTAGAGTATGCCATATTTCGTCGAGATCCGTTAAGCCATTCTGGAGATACCTTCTAACAAACATCCATACATCTAAACTTTCGCATTTATAATTTATATTATAAATTACTAATTGGTATTTGAGGCTTCAACGAATTCGCATTCAGATATTCCTAAAAGTAAAAGTCTGTAAAATTTATTCTGATTCGATAGCGATAATTATCCTAAAGTTTTCTGTCACTAAGCTATCGTTTTAATTTTATATTGAAAAGTCCTTTAATCCGAGGTCATACAATACGTTATTTCTATTTAATTTTTATAGAATTTGTTCATTAAATATAATTTATACTTAGAAATTGATAACTATCAAAAATATAATTAAGTTGCGTGTACTAGCTTATCGACATTAGGAGTTTGACCTCTGCTTGCTACTACTATGTATAAAAATATTCTTATAACAAGTATTTGATTTGTGGTATTGACTTTAAAAAAATAGAGTTAAACACTGTTCAGTCAAATACGTATTTTAACCCTTTGAAAGCCGAGGATATAATGGACGTCCAAGTGTTTATAAGTTACATCATAAATATGTTATCTCTCAAGCCTACGAATAATAATGTTTTCAATAGTTATGATTTGTCAAAAATCCGCGCTGGAGTCACGGCATAAAAAGGTTGACGTATATTAAAACTAAAATGTATTTGAATTAGTGTTTAATTTCTTTTATAATAAGGCCCTGTGTGTGTTTTTGTTTAAGCGCTTTTGTCTTGTTGTAACTATAACTGATACTAGCTGTCGCCCGAAACTCCGTCCGCGCGGAACTAAAAAAAAACATTATTAGTAGCCTATGTGTTTTTCCAGACTGTTCTATATGTATGCCAAATTTCATCAATATCTGTTCAGCCGTTCTGGAGATACCTACAAACATCCATCCGTCCATCATCTAAACATTATATTATTAGTAGGATTAACCTCATATTTTGTCTCTGATTTTAGTATGAGATTGACAGGGATGACAATATTTATGAATTCAAGAGTTGGCGCAGACCTAACTTAATATTATTAGTCTACGGGACATAACGGAGGCATTTCAATACTCACAAATTTGGTATTAACCGTGCAAAGCCGAAACAGATGTTGCGTTTTTTTTCTTTTTTTTTTATTGAAAATTAGTTTTTAAAACAATACAATAGGCAATAATGCGGACTTATTACATTGAGTTAGTAATTTAAATAGAAAACATCTGGTTCATCTTGCAGTGTTACTTAACAAAGAATAATTGGAATTCGGTACACTAAAGTGTCGAAAAATTTGTTACAACTTTTTCATAATTTTATTCCACGGATGAATCCTAAAAATACCATAAATACTCATAGGCTAATTCGATTTCTTGTTTTTTTATGTTAGAAATAACAAAATAATTGTCTATTGTTATTATACACAACAATTATTGCAAGAATAAAGTTCTATTTAGGTTTTTTTTATAACAGAAGAGGGCAAACGAGCAGCGGGAACACCGAGGTGTTCAACGACGCCTAACCTAATCGAGATGATAGCACTAGGTCCGCGCGTCATACCTACAATAGGCGTGGTTCTAACGACCAATAAAACTATGCTAGCCGGTTAGGTGTCATGCACACTAGCTGACCCGTTGACACGGTAAAAAATAACAAAACTCATATAGCTTTACGACCAAAATGGCGACTGCATCACGTAGACAAGTCTAGAATTAAGTGTTGTAAATATGCACGTGTACAAATATTGTACATAATGTAAAACCTATTATGTGACCGGTACGAGGGGCGGTGATATCGGGTTTAGTTCTGTCTGAAAATGTGTAAAATCTACGTAGGAAAAGACATAAAAGAAAAACAACAGGACAGCTACAGTACGACATGGATCGCGTGACACTTCTTTGACATTAATAGGGAGGAGGGCGCTAGTGAGTTAATATAATCTAGTTCGAATTATGCGAACAGGCTCAAATAACTTTAACGACTATACCGTAAACGGTAACAAGCTTTTGTTTTTAAATTCACAATAAAATACATAATTATATTATACTATTTAATCATAATGATTAGCTACCTCAGTTTATAATACCTAAGGGTGTGTTATTACAATAATATCGAGAACATCCCGCGCTTAGGGCGCTCCGGAAGCTCTCTCATGAATATGTTTATCACTTGCCAACGCTTATCGAAAGCCGACCACTGCCAGCAGCTGCAAGTAATAATTGTGCAGATTTAAATTTGCATATGTGAATGGACCCTTATCACGCGATCCAAAAACACTGACCAAAGTTTTATTCAAAAATTATATTTAAATTAAATAACTGTTAACCAAGTTTTAATATTTACTACATTTGCCTTAAATCTAAAAAGGACCCAAGAGTATTAGTCCGTAAACAGAAGTGAATCGCTATATAAATTGTAGCGTATATTCTTTGATAGCTACAGTCAATATAATTATTATTAAGTGCAACTGTTGTAAGGCTACAATAACAATATGTTAGCGGCACACACAACATACTTGTAAAGAAACCGCATAGCGCTCGAATCTTGTAAGTTTTTACGTGGGCATTATGGTGCGGGCACGTGTTCGCGACATTCAGCCAGAAGACGGACGGCTGTTTTCCGTGTATTTTCTGGTCGGGCGCCCGGCGTGGAAGGCGGGGGGAGTGCGCGACGCGCACAGGGAGGGGCGCGGCGGCCGACAGATGCGCCGCGCAGCGCCATCTCTCGGCCCGCGCGCGGTCGCCAGGTGCGCCGTCCGCGCCGCGGCCGCCACCCGCCCTCAGTTCGCCGTCACGCACCGCCGCGACCACACGTCACTACGGCTGCTACACGCCGGCCGCACGCGACGCGCGCGTTTTGAACGTAGTGCACGATACCTCGCGACCGGTTCCCGTAGTCGATGAGCACGACCGGTGACATCTCGATATTTGTGCTGTGTGACTTACAGTGAAACGCTCAGTGCGATACGTGTGCGAGTGATGGATTACTGCGGATTCCTCTCCGTCGAGTGCTGACGGGATTCTGTCCCGACGTATATGCTCCGGCGCCGCTAGCCCGGACGCGCCACTATGCGCGCCCCCGCGGTGCTCGTCGCCCTGCTAGGGTTTCTGCCCCAGGTACTGATACCGATATCGAAAACCGCGAATCCCTGTTTGTTTACATTTCACACCGGAATGGGCTTCGTTCGGTTCGCGAATCGAACGCGTCGAGTCGGTGGCCGCGGGCTCGAGGCCATTCCGTCGGCACGACCGTCACTTTCCCACGAGTGTGCCGGGTCCGGCGCGCGGCTCCTAGATCGTCCTGGATAGTCGGGAGCGAGGGCGAGGGTCTAGCTCGCAGCCAGAGTCGTGACCGGGCCGGGCCGCGGGCGCCGGCGTGTGCTCGATAACTTTGCCGTATGCTATGCCGATGCCGAGCAAAGAGCAAACATTGTGAACTGTGCATAGTTATAAAGAAAGTTCAGGTTTTAATACGACCGGAGCGCGGGGTCAGCTGGGTCGCGAGCCTCTTCGTTTAAAATTAGATGCATTCCGAGGCTTTGCAATGAAGTCTGTCTCCAAAAGGAGTAATCCGAATACATAGACAGGAATAACTTTGAGACGAGCCGAGTCCATCCCAACGCGTTATATTTCGGGCAGGGTTAGTAGTTCGGTCTAGTTTGCACAAACTACGTAATTTACTTTGATTTACAAGACATTTGCGTTTCAATATAAATTTTTAGGTCTCCCTTTTTCCTTTTAACGATCATAAAAAGTCAGCTTTAAATTAAACGTATGAAAAAATGTGATTATGATAGTGATAGCTAACAACGATATAATAAAACACAAATTTGTTGATGGAGGTCATCATCCCACGACTCGGTCAAGGTTGAGTGTTTCATTAAAAGGGATGATTCTCCTAACTGTAGAATTTTTTCTTCATATTGCTTTTGGCAATGAAAATACCTACTAATAATTATAAACCTACTAAGTAGAATGAAGAAGTTAACAAAACTTTCAAGTTTCCTCGCCTCTTCTGATGAAATTTAATTAAGAAAACTTCCAAGCTCTTACTATAATTTATGGCTGAACGCTAAATTAACACGACCATTTCATAGGCACACGGAAACGCTATTTGTTTATTTATACACAATCTCACAGCCACTAGAAACACATTCAGTGAATCATCTCCGCTTTAATTTATATCTAGATATTTTCCAAAATCGATTATATCATTCGATAACATATAGAACATAGCTAATAATAATACCACTAGAAAAATCGATTATCTTGGTAGTTGACTATTTTTCACCCGCATCGTTTATTCGTGTTCGTCACTAATTTGCGACGATGGGCCCCAAACAACTACTCGCTTTGAACCAACTACTTTTATTCCGAACCACAGTATACCGTTATTATTAAACACAATTATAGTTTGTTACTTATATGTTATTAACTAGCCGTGTGTGAGTAACCGGTTGGTAGACTATCTCAGTCCGATCCGTGTGATTTTAGTGCACTTTTCATTGTAGATTATCATTTTTTTTATCTGTGCCGTCGAGACTGATCCGAGATCAAATTAAATGCAATTTATGAATAACGGGTTACCTTCCGTGGGATATTGTTTAATTTTATCCCAGTGTTTTTTCTGAAAAAAAATACATTTTTTATATAGTGGAGAAATAAATCCTTGCAAATATTTTTCCCCCTATTACTTGCTCGAAGCGTACTTGTATGTGTGGGTGCATTAGAATTGTAAAGATATATTGGATATGTGTGCGTGTATTTGTGGTTCCAAGGCGCCATAATACATTATGAATGAAGAAGCGTTGTTTTATAGAAAAGATGCGAGACTGGATGTGAACTGGTTTGTCTTGATACCAAAGGAAGGGGTACTCTTTGATGTAATTGTTCATCTATTTATGAAGAACACATCCGCAGGAATTACTTTGTGCTTTTGTTTTTTTTTCGCCTTAAGTTATCGCGTGATCGCGTAATCGGAAGTGGCGAAGGAAACACGTCAATCCGAAACCACAGAGAAATAATATCCAATTTAGTATTATAATAAACCCAGCGGGAGTTTTGTGTTTTTATATTTATTTTAATAGAATTTAGGTGTAGATTACCATTAGAAATAGTGTAGTTTTATTATCTGTTGGTTTAATAAAGGTCAGTTGAGTTGCGACTCATAAACCCAGGAGTCAAGGCTTTGACATATCATTATTAAATAATCTTTATTTTTTTTAATAATAAAATGTCAGTTGTGTAAAGAAATATAACACCACAAGTCAGTTCTCAAGAACCACACCGATACTTAAATGGACGTCTAGTATTTTTATAGGTTTGCAACATTACTGTATTTAATATCGAGATTGTTTCTACGGCGCCTACCGCCGTCGCATATCTGGGACAGGCTTGTCATTGCAATCGTACAGACACGTATATAACATTTTTATCACTTTTAAACCTTAATCCAATATATACAAGTGATATAAACTATTAAACGCAGGACTGTACCTACGATTTGCCTTATGTATCGCACATATGTAAGGAATAACTATCAAAAAATGTTTATATTCTGATAGTAATCATTAAGAATGTAGACATGATACTGACAATTATGTCTTCGATGATCTTAACTTGGTAGTAATATGACGTACAGCTGTCATGCGACTCCGTCCGCGAGCTATAAAAAGAAACTTCAGCAGGCTATGTTTATTTCCTATGCCAAATTTAGTGTAGTCATTTTGGAGATATCTTCCAAAAACATCGAAGCATCCATACGTTCGCCTTTATCAATATATTTGTAAATTTTGAGTTAAGTTTAGTTAGTCCTTTGACAGTAACATTCGATGTAAATGTCTCATTAACGTATTTATCAATTACATTAAAAAGATTCCATTTACTACTTTAATAGCGGGTTGCGTACGTTTTTTTATATACATTAGCCGGTTGGTACGCGCGGACATATCGGCAGGTGAAAAGTTAATAGCGATTCTTAAAACTCGACAACATCTGCTTGTTTTAGTAATTTACTCGCCACACACCAATTATAATTGACTTTACGATGATTTAAAATATAAAAATTTCGAAATTCTTATCAGCACGATCATTCTAACTAAAAAAATACAATTTTTACGTAATACAATTTTTTTTAGTGCAATTGCTGTAATTGATTCATTCAATTTTTGTCAAGAAAAAGATTTTTAACCTGTCTTAGAGATGCGTTTAGCACTTTGTTGCAGTAAGTAAAATTTACCGTTTAATCATGTTTAATTTGTTTGCAATTTTGATAATAGCCGGTTTTTTCGTTTCCCGAGCTATTTTAGATATATGAACGAAAGCCACTTTAACTGTCCATTTTTAGTTTTCACAACGGGACAATAAAATTAATTGTCGTATGTCATGTCGGTTGCAATAATTTGAGTATGTGAAACGATTTAACTCTGTTATAATTTCATCTATTGTCCGCCGCTGAGAACGGACTCAATTATGTGAACGGCATACGAAATCCGTATAATCGTCAGGTTTTTAACTGCTTAACTATGTGAAACTAAGGTTTGGGCTTATTGTCTGAATGTGTAATGGGCCATTTGTGAATCGAAACTCCTCCGCGTATAATACAACCATACTTTAATATATGATTGCGTATATAAGGGCAAGTACACACAAAATTGTATTCATATTACACTGCAGATTGCGTTACTTAAGGGCAATAACACAATATAAGTTTTGAAAAAAAAATTAAAATAAAAAAGCGATGAAAACTTTTCTATAGTTAACATAAAATAAATACATTGGAAAATATAATTAACACGAAATGTAAATGTGTTGCTCAGTTTCTATCTTAAAGTTCCGATATGTTATTCAAACGATAGATTAAATTTAATGATATAATAATATAATATAATCAGTTTGGATTGTACAAAAGCTTAGAGCATTCTTAATTTAATGAGTCGCCTCCGAGTCTTCGTCTCACGCCTTTCATCTTAATTGACAAATGATGAATCCATTATGTCTAATAGACGGCCTTTGTGATGCTTCAGACGATCTCAATTTTCTTTAATCGTTCATTCGAATTCATACATTTGTTACTGCGAATACGAAAGACTAATCGATTCCCAATACTTGTGGACAAAAAGAATCATGGCCGCCTGGATAATTGATCAGATTACGTTATGTCGCCAGACAGGATACAAACCAAAGTCAATGATGCATTATTTATTAACGTAAACATTGTCTTATATCATTCTTTTTGACAATTATCGAGAAATACAGTAATTAACGAATTTCATTTACGAATCGGATGAGTAAAAAGAATCTCAGGTAATTTAGTGTTCGTTATTTGAATTTTAATATTTCATTTTTATTTTGAAACTAAAGTTTAGTACTTTAGTGATGTAAGTTTTTAAAGGATCTTTTTATTTTTTACTCTATGTTAGTTCAGTGTTGCCAGTAGACAAATTATTTAATACCCTATCGGGTAAATGTGTCGGCATCAGTATGAATATTGCACAATATTGCCAGGTAACGCATAAAGATGAGTTGCGCGTCTGTGGGTAGTAAGTTAAGGCCGTCTGTCGACAGATATGAATGCGTAAATCCTTTACTATAAAGACTGATTGTAAAGCGTAGGTGTTATTTAGACAAGTAAAAATAATTAAAACCTTCTGCAACGATTGTGTATTACTCAATCGAGTAGGTTTAAATTTAATGATCAATTTACTAAAATAACCTATCGTACATCAATTGATATTGCGAATAAATTTATGGAAGCGTTCAAGCGATTTTCAACCTAATAGTAATGTAGTGCTTTAGTGTGCCGTAACATCGAAATATATCTTGAAACAAGATTGCCAGTATTATTAAAATTGTTTTCCAATATTACATTTCCCTACTGTTTTTTTTTATTATAATTTAATTGACAGTTAGTGATATTTGTTTGTTTTTGCTTGCGTATATATTCTTTAATAGACATAAGCTTTATTTTTTCTAATAAGTTAATTATTAGAATTGTAATTGCAATTGATTTTATTTAAAGTGAAATTTATATTTACCGTACCGTAGATGAGATGTGTTGCAACTACAAAGTACAACACTTCCCATACCATGGTAAGTTAGCGAACACCAACGCTCAACATCCCAAACCGCTTGCGCAATGTCTAAACAACCGCAAAATACCTTATTATGCGCTTTCCTTATACGTTCCCAGCGTCCTACGTCGCCAATTACGACACACGGTTCCCGTTTTGTTTTAAATTGTAAGTATAAAATCCAGGCTGTGCAATTACTATCAAAATCTTTAAGTATTTTAAAAATTTTAACCATTTGTAATTTTGTATGGTTTTCACGGAAATAATGTAATATTATGTGAGCCAGCTTTGTCAGTTACTTAAAAAAAAACCTTTGGAATCCTACGTTCTTTGCAATGCCAGCTGCAAACGGAATTAACGGAACGGACAAAGAGATTGCGACAAAAGTCGAGCGAAAGTCGATCTTCGAAATCGTTTTGTTAGCTTCAAGACGTGTGTCCTTTTATAAAGCGGAGAATTCTTTGTAACTGTACCCTCATTGTTGCAAACATCCCTACGTTTACTTTTATCGTATTTTTTTTAATTGTCAAAAGTCAAAGGCAATCAATTACAGCTGATTTATCAATGGTATACTTTTTGCTCGAATACCTTATTGTGCTTTTTTTAAAGATCATTCAAGGTTAAGTTAAAACTTTTTAAATTTTACGTAAATCGGGACTTTTACTAAGCAGGATCTGCAGCAGTATTTTTAATAAACTGTCTTCAGTTCAATATCTAATTATAAACGGTATGTTTTCATAACATGTGTATGAATGGCGGTTAAAAAAAACAACGCATAAAAAGAGACCATATCGAGCTGTTCCAAAATTAAATTTCCAATTGCGAATTTTGTGCAATGGCCACATCGTCGCGCTATTATAAGACCTGCGTTTCGATGTTTATTTTAACACATTTCGCGTGTGTATAACCAGCCGAGATGAAAAACATTCCCCTGTGTTTCATTATTTCAGCTATTTTTAGACTGCGCTTAACCTGACTCGAACGAGTGTTTACTCTGTTGCCTCACTTGTACAATGCCTCTTTATGTACCCATAACTGGGTATCATTAATTTTGTCTATGGTTATTAAAAAAAATCAAAACAGATGACAAAGGATATCTTTGCATGTTTATGAAATTTTTAATCTGTATTTCAAAGTGGCTGTATCATAGATGTCCTTTGACTTTTCTTAGAACAACAACAATCTCATGTCTAAATGTGAATTCAGTAAGGGCAATAACATTCCGTGTTTTTTAAGATAAATCATTTTGACACGGTAATTTTGTTTAAAATATCGGTGCGCGAGATCGTGGGCATATTGCGCGGCAATTATAACCATAGAAATTGATGTAAAACGATATGTCAGGAGAGATGGTATTACGAGAACGTCGATTAGGTACTCGAAATCAACTAAGAACATTCGTCTGGAGATTACAGAGCGCTGGCTTTACGTATTTTAGTACAATAATGTTTATTTATAGACATGAACAATTAATATTATCTATACATTTAAAATTTACTCTGCAAAGAGGTTAAATTACCTTCTTGCAATGTATACTTACTAATGTTATTTAGATGAAAGATCTGTTTGTTTTTAATAGCTAAGCTTTGAAAGTACTGAATCGAAATATTTCTTTTAACACAATAGCTACATTACGAAGAAGTAATGTAGGATATATTTCCTTATAGTGCATTACTATCGTAATTGTAACGTAACTTGATATTATATTTTTCGAACCATAAATTATATATGTTTGTAGTTTTTTTTTGGATTATGTTTAATGCTTAAATGTTTTTAATAAATTACATACAAGACTTGGTTTTAATTTGTTAAAATATATGCGGGATAAATCACAACAATTAATAAAAAAACATGATCGTTAAAGAACCAAAGATTCAATTTTCCATGTTATAAATGGCTGACAATCTAACTCCATGAGTGTTTATAAACTTGGTACAAGATTCAATTAATTCTCATAGGAGTTGTGATAACGTTAATATAGAGAATGTGGCATTTTTAAACATACGTTATAACAAACAAAGCTGTATTCCATGTGTTTTAATCATAATTATAGGCAACCTTCAAACGGCCATAAACAAAGATTAGGACCTTTTAAAAAGATATTCTTAAACGTCAATCAGACAGTCATCGCGTTAAAATGCCTGAAGACACAATAATATTTCTTATCCGGTAGTTGTTAAGTATTATTTAATTGTTAATTTGTGGCTGGCCTGAGGCGAGGCGCTCTACCACGTACGGCCTTTGCCTTTTTTATACAACTTTTTTTTACGGCCAATCTCGTTGACAGAATCAAAAAGACTTCTAAATTTAAATTGGAAATGTTAACATTTTAATTGTAATGGGATTAACCACAGTTTATCAAATTCCTAGCTACTACTGTGCTATTATAAACAATCCATCAACTTGTTCGAAAAAAAAGGGATGTTTAGAGTGTTGGTATGTTTTTTGGAGGCATTTTTTTGTTTCCGCTCCTACCTGGCGTCGAACCACGTGGATGTGTGAAAATACTTCGTCCTGCTCTGTACAACGTCATTGGAATGAGAGAGGGCATGTTTTGCGTTTTCAGATGTGAAATCCACGGATCCTGACCCCCTGTCACCCGGCAGGAAGTCGAGCCCGAAATCTGGTGTCTTTCTCAGGCGGGTCTTTGTTTAAACGGTGGTTATATTAGGGATCTACAGACCTACCGTCTGTTTACTAGATAAGACATTTTGAATGGATCATTGTTCATTATATTTTTCTTTTGTTTGCGCTGGTTTGGGAAACTCGGCGTCCTTATTGTTGTGTATGGGAAATTTTGACTTTCCTTTGTTAACACAAAAGTTACATCAAGATCTTTATGACGAAAATCTTCAAAAAATATATATTGCAAGGCTTACTGGACTTAGGTAATTTTTAATAAACGCCAAAGTAAATCATTTGTATAGAAAGTTTACAGGAAACAATATATTTTTTACTCTTACTTTAACGACAGCGGCCTCACGTGTCTTGTACAACCGGTAATGTCTACAACTCGGTGGCCACAACTTCCTTCCGATGCCGTATATTCGCATGAAGCTGATAAAAAAATCCATCAACACAGTATGGGCATATAATAAATATATTTCAAACTATTCCATCCCACATGCAACGCGGCCAACTGCACATTCCGTAATATTAAAAGGGCTGTACTACCCTAAAGGGCGACAGTCAGCTATTATTATTCATATAATACAAAAAAGTAACCGGCATTAAGCTACTGTGTTGTCATCTACTTATCTTTCAACGTTATATTGCTTTTTTATCTGTGCCAACGTCAAAATCGTTTAAAACAACGCTGGGGGTTGGACCAGTAAAATTAAAAAAAAAATCATATTGTATCTTGTTTGAAACTTTTTGAACGTAAATGGTGAATAAATACCAGCTTTGTAATATATTTTTTTTGATGTGGGTAGTAATAATAATTATTAATTTAGTGTCAAATGCAAACCCGTACGGTAAAACTTCATCGTCTATTACTCGATAATGTATTTTCACCCTAATGCCCCGAGCACTGGTCCGTTTGAAACTTAATTCTGGCTAGGGGTGATATTACCCCACGTGGTCTACTACCCCACATTCAAGGCATATTTTTATACGTCGCACGAAACCGTTACGTATGCCCAGTTGTGCAAATAATTTTGTTTTCCAAATTTCTTATGTTGACAGCTATATTAGCAGTTTTGTGTCGACTGTCGATTATTGATAAATCAGCTTACGAATGATTTATGTTTTAATTTCAACAAAATAATTTTAATTGCAAATATTCAACAATTACGTTTTATAATTTTTAATATTTCAAACTTATTCTGCCATGACATAATGTGTGCAAAACCTTTGCCTTTTTTTGTATAAAAAATTAACTTGTCATTTTTCTTTCCAGGTGCTGTCATCTGGTTCATTCGAGCTTAGGATAAAAAGTTTTACGAACTCGTTAGGTAGGTTAAGTAGTGGACAGTGCTGTGATGGTTCATCGAATAGTGACGCGCCGTGCTTGGCGCCGTGCAGGACTAAATTCCGAGTGTGCCTCAAGATATACCAAGCTAACATCGATACGACGTCACCGTGCACCTTCGGAGACATCACTACACCAGTGTTGGGAGGCAACTCCCTGGACGTGCCGAACCTCAATGTTGAGGGATTCAGCAATCCCATCGTTTTCCCCTTCGATTTCACGTGGCCGGTAAGTCATTCATATTTTTTATTCTTTAAAAGAAGGTACAAATTAATTATTTAAATTGAGTGTAAGTATAAGGTTAGAATCGTAGATTAAAAACATAATGGTATGTACCTACTACCTAAAATTATAAAAAAATAATACCTAGGTATGTAGTTAGCTTAATAATATAATATTAGACTGAGTATTTTAATTAGGATAAATTGTAATATTTTATTGCCTGTAGCTTAGAACTTTGTACATATGTTATGTCTGTCTACACCACTCGTGTTAAAGTGATTTGTATTTCATCCACATGTCATTTGAACGGTATTTAATAACATATTGTAATGTATAGTATTTCCCGATAAAAGGGATATCCGGGAGCGTTTACTCTGAGAGATTATTTTTAATTATCCCGGACGCTTATTGAGAAGTGGAAAAAAGTTTCCGCTTTTTTTAAACATTTGTGGTATTAAAAATCCCTCAATATCCATTGCCTAGTCCAATAAACAACTGGTTTTTAAAATGCCGATTTAGTAATTAAAAAGGTTGTCGAAGATTCTCAGTCAGAAAATTTAATTTTAAATTCCATAAAAACTAGATAATGATATGTTTTAAATCCTTCTTAAAGTCAATGGTGTTATTAAAAAATGTACACAGCTTAACCTTCAATACAATGGCATTCTCATCTTCGCCGACAATTACGGCGAGGTCGTGCGCGCTCGTGATTCGATATTGTAATTACGTTATTTATTTACCTATTCCGCTTCACAACGATAGCGTCCATCTTAATTGGATCCCTGTGAAATCTCCAGCACAAAACCGCCGCGTGTGTGGACGCGCCTTTACTGGAACTGTTTGTATTTTGTTTAGCGGCTCTCTTCAAATGTCGTACCGACTTGTAATATTTGAGCAAACAACTAAGGCTCGGCCGGCTTGCACAACCGACCATCTGGAGATGCATAGCGTACCATACGACATCAGGTAGGGAATAGGGACGGAACGATATATAAAACTTTTTTTTCATTTCGAACAAAATGGACGCCCGTGTCCGCCTTCCGCCAAGTATCATTACAGATGAATTGGCGCTAAATTGAAACTTCCTGTTTAAATTCATATACAGTTTGTCTATTCCCGGGGCGACATACGACCAGTTGAGCGAAAGCGACGCGAAACGTAGCCCCGTCTATCGAATTTCGTATGTGACAGGTTAAGCTCCAAATGTCCGACGTCGAATTCACGCCATATGGACTTTATCTCACTCGATTGGAACGCTTTAAAATTCCATGTGCCAATGCCCTTTGGCAGTTCAATTTCTATCGATGTCTAACATATGGAGCTTTTGTTTCATCCAGGTTTCTATAATCTGTTTCACGAACCATATCGTTTAGTCAAATAAGTGCCGCGTAATGTATCGGTACAAGAGAATAGGTACGTTACCTTCGTGACTCAGCCGGCAGGTGAACGGAGATTTGCTTGAAAAAGACGCGCGGCGTTCCATTTTCGAAATTCAAATCATTGAATGTTCGTATTCGCATTGTTCTATTTTTAAATTGCTTGTATCACATTAGATGTAATTTTGCGATTCGTTTTTTATTATAATTTTAATTGAAATATGATTCCACGATCGATTCTCGGGTTTCTAACGGCTAATAAACCTGGAACAGTTCGACCAGAACTGTATTAAATAAATCGATTTTATTATCAAGATCGACCCCATCGATAATAGGTCATACAGATATTAATATAACTGACAACATGGTAAGAGAAATTACAAGTAAAACGGCGCGGGGTTAACGACGCGTAGAAACAATTTATCATACAGTCTTTAAAGAAAGAGATGGCTCACTCCGAAAAGAAATCTCATTTGTATTCGTGTGCTCGCGTCGGCGGCTTATTCATTTATTTTACTTTTAAACAATTTGTGTTTGTAAATCATGAATTTATATTGTAATGTGTTCGGGATCTGATGCCCGTTAGCCGTCCGGATGTCGCCGAGGTGAGACCGGATTATAAGCGCGTCGATAGCGGGACGCGTCTCAAATTATGCTCGTTTGTAAGAGCAACGCAGCGGGTTATTAAATGCATCGAGCTGAGGGAACTCACCCTACTAATATGTACGCACTCATTCAGAATTCCAAAGCGGGACCGTTACGATGTTTTAACGCGAAAAAATGCGACCGTACATAATTGAACGTTTTTAAAGATGTAAACACCTGCCCCGCGCGATAATGTAAGACAGAGACACAGCTAAATGTCAAAGTATATGCCCTTACAGCAGGCGACTTGCATTCCGACATCAAGTACAATTTTATAGGCTAAACATTCATGTCTCCTCGACAATAGTTACTGAAATAGATTGTTTATGACGTAACATTTTACTCACAGCTTTTGTTTATTTCCAAACTCTCAACGCTATAAAACACCTAGCACTAACGCATTATGTAGGTAAACGTTAAAAAGAACCTCTTTTGTTGTATTGGCTCCTTTAATTGCGAGATATCCCGGTGGTTGTAGGCATTATGTGTTTTGGCAAGTCACTTTCCCACAATGATTACGGCCGAGGGACGCAGGCCTCACAAAAACATGATAACGCTCACAAAGCGAAGGCGAGCGGTAATAATTAACTGTCGTTTTTTATGTTTACCTTACGATTGTTGTTGCTTTTTATATTTTATAAATAAAAATTAAATCTAACTGTGTTATTTAATGCTGTTAGCTTGATATAGAAACAAAAACAAATACGTATACAGGTATTTTAAACGCATCGATAAAGTCGATCGGGTCGTTTGAGTATAAATTAGCATCGACCATGAGGGCATTGCTATTTGACTTTAAACGTTATGTTTGTTATGTTGCCACTCGATACCTTCCTTTTTTCAAACTGGCAACACTAAGGAAGCTTGTATAATTATAGAATATTCATAGTCTGCATCCTTTTATTAATTGATAAGTTTTAATTAAATTGTTAAAATTTTACTAATAAAATTCGTGCTCAAATAACTATCCTCTTAGTACGAAATTTTGTATATTTTTTGTATAAAGTTTGAATTACGAAACGATTCGGCTAAGAAACAATAGGTAAACGTATCTTAAGAGTGAAGAAATGCGCGTCTTCGTAAGTAGACTAAGCAACGGCGTAACTAATTCTAGAGATTGTTGGTTATTTTGCATGTTTCGTCAGCGCTTCACGGTCCAAATGTAGCCACACATTCGGCGTGAAAGTTGACCATCCTTGGCTTGGTGCAATCGTTGTCGTAATTAAAAGGGCCGTTTGCTCTTTGAAAGTCGTAAAACCATAGTGTACATCTGTATTACCAATAAATTTAGAATTACCACTAGTAGGTAATTATTGCAATATTACCGTAATAAGATGTCAATAACCTCAGCAAAAGGTTAAATGATTATTTACATCTTTCTTACAACGTCCTTTCTCATTATGTAATAGTATAGATTTAATGTTACCGCATTGTATGGTGCGTCTAGTTTACATAGCGGTGTTCTCGCCAATAAACACTAGATCTGTTGTTACAGTAAGCGTATAACATAGTGTTAGTTTCAAGGAAATTAACGTTTCAGTGACGTCAGGTTCGATTTTCAAAACAATAGTACGGTAAAGCACGCGGTGGCTGCCGTTTTCGATCCATTGTCTCGTGAGAAACACCGTTCTTACGACCTCCAGCGGCTTCTCCAATAGAAAGTAACCGGCTGCAGATACACCTGAGTTTTCTTTTTAAATTTATCACTTACTGATATTGGCCGATAATAAAATATTAATAACATTAAACACGCATTTCGCGCCACAAAAACATCGACATTTACGATCGAAATTGCATCATCGAGCGTGCGAATAACATAATCGTTTAAAAATCGAAAAGCGCGCTCCTTCGCACGGATCATCGACTTATTACTTCACGCCGTAACGCGATATCTGTCGCTTATAAACTATAGCCTCGGAAACTTCCGTCTACGTTGTCTTTTTATCGCATAGAGAGCTCTTAATAATTTCCTTTATCTCGATCCACTCGCTTCGGGATCCTCTTAAAATACTTACCCCCACATCCGCTTCTTTTAATATCCAATGAAGCTACGGAATGCTCTCTCGATCCTGTTCTCTCGACACAGTCTTTTATCTCTCTCCTTTCCGACGAACGGCAATTAAAGACGCACAAAAAGAGCGAAATGAAATTCCACGTAAAAGTAGTTCGAAGTGCATGCTTTAGACTGTCGCCGTTGCGAATGCCGATTCCGAGTTACGAATTTAAACAATTATACGGCAATTAACCGAGTTTATTCAACGAGCCGACTTTCATCTTCGCCTAGATGAAGACGCATACAAAAAATCCTATTACTTTGGGTGTACTCGAGGCGCTAAAATAACAGACCGTTCCAATGGGAGCAGATCGTAAATAACGATTAGTCATATTTAGAAGATAAAGAAAATAATCTCATGACGGGTCTGACAGTAAATGAATAGACGGGGAAAACTAAATGTTACCAAAGCCAACGTTAAGAAAACACATCTTTCTCAAATAGGACCCATTTATGGTCATTCTGACATTTTAACTACTCCTACCGGGCATAAATAAACATATCAAAGGCGCCGTAATTACACTGACAAAGAAAAATAAATCGCGTACTCACTTATGAGTTATAAAAAGCATAGATTAAACATAAATAATTACTCGATGTCAATCACAATTCAAATTAGGAACGTGTTTAAGCGGGCGACATCGTAGCGTTCCAAAATTAAATCGGTCTCTCCATTTTAGGTAACCGCTTAAATTTAGGGTTACCATTCTTTATCGGATTCCATAAATTTTATATAATAATAAAGCAAATATTTTTATGTACGTTAAATGTTTTATTTTGTCATTACGTGGAGTAGTTATGTATGTTACAATATAAGAATGCGCACGAAAACTAGCATGCTCTTAATATTTATGATATAATATCCTTCATAAATGAATTATTTAATTCACATTAATTTTTATGAGTTTAAAAATCTTATTAGATGAAAAATAATTCACTGTTATGATGAAAAGATATAAAAATTGTATTAACATAGAGTTAATTTAATATTATGGTAACCCTGTTCCAATTCTATTAGTTCGATTCATATCAAAACGTTCTCACGTCGAGGGAGCTCGGTACTCTCAAATCTGTTGTGATGAAATTCCTCGCGTTCCTGTCTTTATTCATCACACAACAACGGTCGTAGCGTACCATATCCGCAATGTGCAAATGAGTCCTAATCAGTGTTTAGTATGGAAGGTAGTGTACTTACGTATGCCGGACATACTGCCTTGAATTTATCAATGTGTCAAAGGACGAATAGCCTGGGAACTATCAAAAGCGAATAACCTTTACATTACTCTTTGGCATCCATTACTTGGTAAAAAAATATTTGTTTTTTCCTTTTATTTCAAATGAATGTGGATTAAATGAATAATGAATATATTATTTTAAATAAAAAATATGGTTATATAATCGAATAAAAAGCACCTTAAAAACACATTAGCAAATGGTCTTATATTCAATTCATCTCATCGTTTTCGGTGAGTATGCAAAGTAGATTAGTGTAAAAACCGCATTAGATTAAAATCTCATACAAATCATGTCTCAACTCGAATAAGGATTCTTAATTCCGTATGAACAGATCACAAGGTCTTCAAAGCCGAGATTTAATAGGGTTGTCAATAACAATTAAAAGTTCAAAGATAAAAACACAAAATCAATCTTCATATACGTTTTTGTTAAGTTACTTATTGTATAGGTGATATTCAATCGTAAAAAGTAAACTTTAATATGTTTAAGACATTTCTTTTCTATAATCTCGGGAAATTTGATTACAGCTGAGACAACCCTGTCGTTAACCCTTCTCAGAGCGTTATCACCCGATCTACCGTAGCGAGGTCGGCCGACTCGAGAAATTTGTTAGCTCCGCTTTTATTTTTTAATTCTTATGCCTCATTCAAATCATTCCGTTGTTTATTGCCGACATTTTCATTTTTCGAATTCCTTCGATCTGGTGAGACCGGGTGCGTCCAGACGCTGCGAATCCCACCTATGCCATGAGAAATTAAGCTTATTCCTGTGTTCCTTTTTTAAATCCAAATTGAATTTAAAATTCTCCTTTTGCTATTCGGTTAATGTAACTGGCCAGTATACATTTTTTTTTGTTTTCTTAAATCTTTCCATTAATGACAGTGGTTTGTGGAGTGAAGTAAAATGATCACACACAAAGTGTAACATTTCGTTGTGAGTTACGACTGACTCTTTAACATTTTTAATGCTTCGCGGTATTCCCGGCTGGAGTAATTAATCCTTTTATAATGTGACAGAGTTTCTCTAATATCTCTGTTTATTCAGACTTTCGACTATGGCAACACTGGCTAGCGGTTAAATTTTATGATTGCCGTGAGAAATTTTCAACAGTTTAATTTAATTGGAGGATATTAATTGCTACGTTTGCAGATAAAACTAAAAATCTCAGATTTTTTTATTTTACTTTTTTCATAAATGTTACTCACCTTTGTTGTACCAGGACAATAATACAACTTCTAAATTCATTGCCATTGAAATTATTTGATAATGAAATAGAGTGAGACAAAGTAATAAAAAAAACAAATAGTCGTCAGTCATGGTGATTTAGAACGTCATAGGTTGAATAGTTTTGAGAACCGACTTTTGTCTCTGCACGGCGAAGTGCCACTATGCCAACAACTATAATCCGACTGATTTACACTGTACATTCTTTAGAAAGTTGCCTGTACCTCTGACGACATCCTAAATACTATCGCGCTATAGCTTTGAACTCGCCATACTTACTCGTGTTTACCACGAAACTGTTTAGCATTCTAACCGTACCCGTGTACTGTCGCCAATAAAGCGTCGACCTGGATATTTTTTTATAGAATATTCGTACATAAAAATCTTACATTCACACGGTACGAGGTAACATTGTGCGTTATTTATTCAATAAACGCGTTAATGTTTCCGAACTGTTTTGGGTTATTTTTAACAACATCGAGCTTAGCATAATTGAACCGGCCATCTTTTTTTATAATAAATTTTCAGAAGCGTATCTAAAACTGACAGAAGTCTTACAGAAATTATAATTAAGGTCGATGAATCACAGGTTCATCGTTCGTCGGATTCGGTTCAGGAATAGAATGAGATAAAGTTAATTAAAACCATTAATAATTCGGATTAAACGTGTCTGAAACACTTTAACTTCGGACACGTTTGTGGTCCTTCATTAACGTGCATTTCGCATATCTTTTAATTTGATGGACGGTACACGATGCTCCCTCGGCCCGTCTACTTGAACCGGTCCCGTGAACTTGACATTATGCCAATGGATTTTACACCTTATTGTTATCTTGCAAGACATTAAATCGCTTCACGGTTACATTGGGATATAGTTAAATGTAAAAAAAAAACCTGTTCAAACGATGTTACCACACTAGCCAAGTGTGAAATATGAAATCACGATCTCCTCCATTTGCTCGCTGCCTGTTTGTATTCCGAATAACTAGGTATTTTCTTGTGTCGACAGAGGATCGGCCAAGACAGCTTTGATGTTTATAAATACATACCAGATTTTACCAATAGAAATACAAAGGATTTTGTCATTTTTCAATCTCCTAATCTATGGACGTTCAAATTAGCAGCCATAAAAGAATATAATAACAGAACATCTGTTGCCTTCTTAACAAAACAAACAAGCAATGAAACAATAAACAGACAATTGACAATACAATATTTACAAACACGTGGCCAAATGTTGTGGGAAAGTTAAGTCGCAGGATAATTTCTTTTGTTCCCAAAAATATCCCAAACTGTGTTTTACAATAGCTTTAACTACCCAGTTCCCACGTATCCCTGTTCCCTTAATTAATAAAGAAATATACCAAACAAAGATATCGATGTAACATTTAAGGCGTCCTCATAAAACGATTATCGAATAATACCCCAGTTATGGAACACCGATATGGCTCAGTCTATCGCATCTTTCCTTAACTCAATTTAACGCTTCGCACTCAAGATAGAGGTAATGACGGCTCTTTGGGGTTACATTATCTTTATAAATAATAAAATTCTTTGATATTTTATATATTACAAATAAATTATTTTCTTTTATTTGTAATTCTTCGAAATAATAATCTATAGCAAATAAAAAAGTATAGAGGCATCGTTCTAGATAACTTTATGTTGAAAATGTAAAAATGGAACACACCGAAATGCTTATCGACATGTCGTACACCATTTAATAAATAAAGCGAGTTCTACACCGACAAACACCGACAAGTATGTTTCCTTAATTGCCGACTAGCTGGTGACTGGTGAGTGGTGACTGGTGTGCGCGCATTGTGAGTGTATCGCCGCGACGGGCACGTATATATATAAAGCTACCTGCACACGTACGCTTACGTCGTCGGCCGCTTTTTATGGGCCGGCTCCGAGAGTCACTGTCGTGGGAACCGGCATACACTTACAGCCGGCTACAGCTGACCGAAATGCGCTCTCCATACCCGATTAACAAATCAATACATTGTGTACTACGGCTCAACATGTTTGATCGCGAGCGAATCGCCAGCGCTCCGGCCGCGATTCTCCTCCCTAGCCCTACAACAATAAAGTCCACGTTCTATCAAACGATACAAGAAAGGATAAAGCTGAAATTTGTTTATTCAGATCGGTAGCCTGCTTGTTATTCACAGTCAGACGATAACACGTCCGCTCGCTCACGACTCTATACTTTATTAAAAATTCGTCAAAACCCCGACATGTTGGACCGAAAAGAAATCTTTCCTATAGAATAGACTCGTGAGAATCTTAGAAAATGTGATTTCTAGTAACGATTTCCATCCACAATGATGATTGTTAGCAAGTTCCTATGCTAAATAGTTCATTGTTACGTATCGCGATGCAAATAATGTTTTCATTCGTGTCTAATTGACGAAAGGGGACATCTGGCGGTGAAAAATTGAATCATGCGGTAAGGCGAGCGTGTCATATGAAGGAATTAAGTTGACCTTTCATATCCGCCGGGCGCAGCTGCCGGCCCCTTGATTGCCTTTACAACGTTACATAGCTACGCCTCCTTACATTTTATAAGACGTTAATTCTAAACAAAATTACTATTCGATTGAAGTTCCGATGACAACTTTCATATCCAGTCACCTTTCAAATCAAATGTGTAATCAAGAATTCTTAACTTTTTTAAACTCTTTTGTAAACTAATATGGATATACAAATGAGCTAACACTACTGGTTAGTTTCAAAATATTACAACTTTTATCATCATTTCATTTATCAGAATTATCAATAAATGTTCAGTATTATGCATATAAAAAGTAACTCCGTCAGTATGCTCCGACTGCTGGTTTTTTACAATCTCCATGTAGAAAACAATATATGCGCGTTCCTTTACACACGAATAAGCATTTAATCCTTTAGTTCATTTGCGAGAACACGCTGCACTTATGAATCTATTGTCTTCGCTAATTGGAGGTTAATGAACTAGTGAGAGAAGAGCGCGCCATTTTATGGACATTTTCGCATAATCGGGAGTGTTGTAGATTCAGGAGACCATTGATAGTATGAAGCAGGCGCCGGCAAGCTGTCGACTCCTTATCGTATTTAATCGTATTTTCGACAACCGTTTTGCCTCCTTAAGCAAACATTCACAAATGTCAACAAGGCGCTATCAGATAGCAGCCCATTGCAGTACATTTTTTTCAACGCTCGCCCACGGAAACGATGATTCCATATTTGGCCGAGTTATGTACGAATGGACGACGCGAGTATTTTTAGCCCGTATTAATACAATTCTCTCGGCGCGCATCTGCCTCCGACTTCACCTGTCTATCGTGCTTTTAATTTACACTCATCCGCCATCCGCCATACCGAAACGGGTCGTAAACTAAAGGAAATATTTGAAATGCTCGACCGCCGCGCCCATTTTAAAGGTCTCCGGCCCAAGAGATGTTATATCTTGGTTTATCTCACTAGAAGAACGAGACAAACATACTTACTTAATTCTCGTTATAGAACTTTACTGTACGGTTATTCGTGCTTGTTTTTTAATGTTAAGATATGTGTACTTTATGTCACATGTACTAATGTCTTCTTCTTGTTTTCAGGGCACTTTCTCGCTGATTGTCGAAGCGTGGCATGACACGAATGAAACGTCAAGATCTGATGGTAAGTTGTTACGATTTTAATTTATAATGTCGTAATAAAACAAATTTATTTCGTGCATTTGTGTAAAATTCTAAGCACGTTTGCCTCGACTCGCTCATATTCAGGTTTCACTGTAATTCTGGGTGTTTATCGTGCATTTAACGGACAGTATGTATATTTGAATGCTTATATTATCACATCGTGGAAGACAAAAATGTTCCCATGGTGTGGACGCTTGGCGTTCAGGGCACGCCTCGCGGCGCGTGATTCGCGTGCCAATGCGCACCGTATTCTAATAAAGTCAGCCTTCTGTAGGACGAAAATTTAGTAGAAATGTTCTAATGTATTCCGATGGCCGTTGACCGACGCCTGGACGTCAGATAAAATAGAAAAAAAAAGTAATTCGTACGAGCGTTGTGTCAGCTACATTGTAAAACATTTAGCAATTTTTTTGTTATATCTATAAATTCGGCAATCGATATCGTAAGCTCTAAAAGCCCCTCCATAAACTATCGACAACTTTAATATCACATGCGACATGGCGTGACCGAAAAACGATACCAAATGAAATGTAACCAAACGAAACGTAAATACATCATCATGGAGATTGGCGCGTGCATCAATACTCGAAGCTTATCGATACAAATAAAACTTCAAACGCTGGCTGGCATGTAGACTTCAATATACATTTGAATTTCGAATAAGATTATTTAAAAAACATGCCTACCTTTGAATAGCGTTGGGACACCCCCAATTTTTATAATATTCGCGAACTTGCATACCATAGACTATAACAACGCCCATTTCATAATTAGATTCCCAACCCAATGCACTCTGACCGTCATTATTACAAGTCCGCTCTAAAATAATAAAAAAAAACCAGGCGTGATTTACTTAAAAACAGATTCAGAGATATGGTGCGCTACGGAGCCGGTTACCGAAAATCATTAGCGTCCAGAGTGGATAGCTTAGGGATAGGGTAGCCATTTTAAATATTAAAAAATTAGGACTGTCCTTAATTACACGTGCCTCATGTTAGTTTGAAAAGTATTGCCTTTAGTATTACTAAGATTTGCATGTCGATGCTCATACGAAAGTTTTAGAATTATTAACCAATGGTATTATTCCGGTAAAATCCCTTTTTATGGCAACACTAACAAGAGGACGGGTGTATTTTTAATACGGCGCGGGAGCGATGGGCGGCGCCGCATCACTACCGAGAAACGTAACCAACAGAAATCTAATCAAGCATAATAACAGGTTAGAGGCGCAGCAGTTTGTGTGCACTCACTATCTCGCAGCACGATGCTTAATTAAATCACATCTAAGTTTTTTTACTATTTCCAATAGTAACCGGTCGCGACTATCAAAAACTGATACGGCGAACCTACCCTTACTTTTATCTTTGTTCGACGTTGAAAGATATTCAGTCCCAACAATGTAAATTAGACAGATTTTCGTAGTGATATATTCTTTGAACATTACGCAAAGAGACTCTGTATTTACCGATTTACCGAAACAGAACCCAGCGAAGAATTAAATGCATGATAGATTCAGACGTATTGTTCAGAACACAAAGGAATTCTGCAACTTAACAAATCTTAGGGCGACAATAGCCAGCGATCATGCCGCGCTGCTTCAACGAAATCTTTTATACCCCGAGGCTCGCCACACCTGGCATGCTAACGGGCCCCTTACCTATTAAAAAAATATACCACCCGAGGAAGTGAAAATTTCAAGTTTACTTCATCTTTCGTCGTAGGGCTTGCTGGTAAAAAAATTGTAAGCTCCGGAAGATTCAATTTATGATGTGAGCAGGAGGTGCGGAGGGACGACGCGCACATGCCCTCGCGTATGACTCTCTTTGTTTACAGCGTCCCCGCTCACGATATCGCACTGTCTCGATTTACACCTCCATATAGGCGCACCGAGAGCGTGTGAAATGAAGCGTCAAGTGATTCGTGCTCTTGCCAGATATCCGGTATTCAACCGGACTCTACTCAGCTTTTCTACACCAGTTTTAAATGTATATATTTCCGGTATTCACTTATCTGATTGTAAGTCAATTTTATGTTGAGAATTATAAATAATTGTACTTTATCAGTCATCATTTTTATTTAAGAAATTAATGTAAAAAAAAGTTGGTCGGTCGGTAGCGTGTCGCCGCGGGCCAGTCGGCGTATTAAGACTAAGATGGAGTTATCGAGCTATGTGGTGACGTCCGCTTATCTGTCCGTGCGTTATTAGTCAATTCATTACACATGCTCAGAGCTCTCAGTTCCCAGAGCTTTCTCATGATAGTGCCGCTTTAATTGCCTCTCGTCAGCCTTAGAGTTGCGCAATCCGCAATTTGTGGCACCGCAGCGGAACACGATTACCGTTTCCTCAAAAACAATGGACAATTAACGCGTAGAATGACGTGCGAATATTTTTCGTAAAATGACTCTTTTTCGTTAATCCCGCTTAAATGTTAAGTCACGTTCGAAAAGGCGAGCGGGGCCGGGACCGCAAGATTGTTTACCCGCCGCGTCGTGAAGCGCCGCTCAAATTGAAAACTCGTCGAGCATTAGAAGTGGACAGTTTTATAAACAAAAGGAGTGAGTCGTCTGTGTGCACAGGCCATTGATGAAATTCCGTTTCCCACAGCGGCGGCGGCGACGGGCCGCGGCCGGTCGGACCACTGCCAGAACTGAGACGAGCGATTGTACTTAACACAACTCGACTCGAGCCTCGGCTTGCACGCACGCCGATTATTTATTTACCTACTTAAGAATTGATGTATTATAGATTATCGATATATCGACATCAATTGCACATCAGTCACTAATTATACTATAATCTAGATCCAGTCCGGATCTGTTGGAGGTTGTCAATCGCAGTATAATATCGGCGTGCATCCGGCTACAGCGATACGTCCATCGGAAGCTGCATCGCGTGATCGCATCCCGGCGTTTTCTTCAAAATCGCATTTAATGCATCCCAAATCGTCCGCATCCGATGTTTCGTCCAATCTAAATTATCGGTTCGATCGCTTTCTTTTATTTTGTATAACGCTACCTTCACGTTTGCTTTGACCTCTGGCCGTAATAACACGTTGCCTAAACACGTACAACGTCCTCAATTAAATGCCTTATTTATTTATATATTAAAAAGAAGGAGCCTTCATTTTCTATCGTCGTGATTTACGTTGATAGCTGTAATTTGTGATGCTCAAGGTCTTAAACATTATTTAAAATAAGATGCTGTAATTTTCTTGTAAATCATCCGCCGTACGGTATTATGAAATATTAAATGACGGACATAAGTTTGATTATTCTTTGAAGATTAATTATTTATTAAAATGTAAGAAAAACTTTAAACGCGGCAACCCTAAAGCACCTGAGCAGTTGGGCTCACTCACGGTTGCCATAATTCCCCTGCACACATTCGAGCTAAATTGTGCGCGGCCGAGCTCCGCGTTCCCACACATCATTTTTCTAATTCCCCCAACTCTGCAGCCTCACTGTAATAATCTTCGATTGAATATGCATACCTACTTTATAATTAATATGTAATAATGAAATATAATCTTATATAATATAACCTTCATCATAAAGTTGAATCTAGAATTTCAACTGGAACATTATGAAACATTCTCGTCGTATTCTAGACCGCATACTAAACTTTTTACGTAATGACATATCACATGTTCTCGGTTCCTATACGATTGATTTATTCTCTAGATTCCTAATCGGAATAAATCTATATTTATTATGTTTTCGTTCGGTAAGCAGTGAGTGTATCTATGCGTTTTATCTACCAGATTTATTGCCGCGATTGTATCGGCGTAGGCTTAAACGGTTGAATCTCGGACTCTGTTTTAACAGGAATCATCTGTCAGTTGCACAGATTACGGGCGCAGAACTCGCGCCAAAAACGTTCATAAATTACTTACCGTTTAGAAATCAAAAGCGATCCATTTGAATATCGAATGTTTAAGGTATTGTGGCGAAACGCATTAACCTGACTGTTTGATATGAAACAAGAGGTCGTGAGGAATGTGAGATGTGAGATAAGGTCCGTCTCATTACTCGATATCCCCGTACCGCGGACACCAGCCCCACGCAACACAAAGCGCCCATCGGTATCGTATCGGGCCCCGTGCGCCACGAAATTAGTCGGCTACGATCGTTTTTATGTACCTTTTAATTTTGTTTCGCGTCTGGTTTAATTTTATCTGCTGTCGGGATTACCGGCTTAGGAATGTAGCGCCGGGATGGGCAAAAAGACCGACTCGACCGCGAGTGGAAATAAATAAATGTAGGAACTCGGAGATACTGAGGTTTCTCAGCGATCCTCCGTCAGGACGCCGCACTTTTGATGAATGGATCTCGCTGTCTTTTTTAATCTGTGATATTGTTCTGCAGATTTTAAAAAGATTTACTAATGACGTTTATCTTAGCATAATTAAGAGTTTTTTTTGTTTGATCCTCGATTGTCAATATATAAGAATGTATTTAGTAAATCTTTATTAATGAAAACGGGCGCCAAGGAGGCAAAGCAGTGAATCACGCTGGGAACAATGAATTCCCGCGTTCGAATGCGGGCGTCAAATAGACACTAACAGGTCAATTTACTCGTATAACCCTTTCCCACGCCGATAAACAAACGCAGATAATACTTTTTTCGACTTAATCAAATTAAGCGTGTCGTTATCCTCAAGCGAGATTCTGATCTGACGAGCGCACGAACATAGCCTCTATAAACATTGCTTTGTGTAATGCCTTTTCTATGAACATAAATAACTAATACATTACAAATATAAAGTTGTTTTTACAGATTGTTTAACATGCTTTTATTTTTTTCTTTCAGATTCCCTTATAGCCCGTATGACGAAGCAGAGTATAGCGGACGTTGGAGGGCCCTGGGTCGATGAGGAACAGCGGTGGGGTGGACCTGGAGGTGCTCATCTGAGGCTGTCTTACCGAGTGACGTGTGCCGCACATTACTACGGTTCTGGCTGTGAGGTCCTGTGCAGACCAAGGAACGACTCCTTCGGGCATTACACCTGCTCGCCCGCAGGGGAGATCGTCTGCAGACCCGGCTGGACGGGCGACTATTGCTCCAAACGTAAGTGTTTACCATTATCAGATAATTTGATACTAAAGCTACTTGAATATTAAATAATAATTAATACATCAGAATATTTCGTGTCGTAAATTTAATGTTTGTACCGTTCGTATGATAAATCGGCGATACCAGAGTCTCACGAAGCTCGCGTTACAATACACCGGTCGTTTCTAATTACAACCAACTATTGAAATTTCGAGGCGAAAACTATTACACGACATAAATACCGACGCTATTTAAATATAGGACGTCCACCCAATTCTCTCTTCCTCATTAAAACGGGTTACGACAAAAAAAAAAATTCAGCTCCGAACATCCTCTACTAAATGTATTTAATTGGTACTCGCGACCTTTTCACTGGCAACTAGTGGAGCGTTTTCACTTGACTGTCCCGGTTTTGTGCGCACTAACGCCACACCTAGCTGACTCATCACAGGTCACAGGGTCGCAGTATTTTATTTATTTTAATACTTGTAAGGCATCAACCATAGGTTATCCTTTCTATATTTATTATTGTTTATTAATTTCATTTGATTCAAACGTTCCCACAAGAATAGATATGATTAATCAATTTATAAATAACAGTAGATTACGTAAGTCTTGTAAATATTCAATAAACAATTTTCAGACTATTACCTAGATAATTGTAATATCACGTAATACTATCAGATACATTTATTACCGTCGTAAAATACTTTTTACGACTCTTATTAGTCAAGATGGCAACATTGCAAAAAAAATTGGAAATATTCTACATTTCAAAACTTAAAATAATTTACAATGCTCGAATTATTAATTAATGTATAATTTCTAATTATAACAGAGTTAATAACCTCAAATTACTTTATTATTGTTCAACCAAAGCATGCTAAGATTAATGATATTATGAAAATTTTTATTACTAATTGTTCCGTGTTATTTTGTTATGTTAGTTTCCGTGTCAAAAAATGAATAAATAAAAACTGAACTATTTGGATATTTTAATTTAATTGTTGACTTTGAGTGTGTCGGATAATTAATTTATATTGTGACACATTAGAGCTATTCAGTGTCTATGTTATGTACTGCGTGGGGTCTGTCTGTTTGTCGCCGCCAACAAACAAAGCCTGCCGAGATAGGCTTGTAGCCTCACATCAATCAATGTCTACTGCTTCTATATTGTGTATGACGATTACCTAATAAAACATTATGTATAGCAATATAGGATAAATAAGAAAAAAACTTCGTACGATTGAATTAATTTTTCATAACTTTTTTTTTAATTTTTTTCGAATGTTATTAAAAACTCGCTTTAATAATCAAGTTATATGATAGTATAACATATTACGTGTCCATTGATGCGTGCGATTAAAACAATAGATAGGCGTACAATTTGCAATTCCACCGCGCTGACGAACGGACGCGCACAAAAAGGGCCCGTCTAAACCTTTCAAACGGCGCGGCGTGTTGAACAAGGCATCGTAAAACAAGTCCGCGCTAAGATGCATTGTGGCGGGGCGGATGTCATCGCAATCTCAGCCCCACCTGCCGCGGGGTTCCCACACTCGCCGCCGCAAAAAACCCCGCGGTGAGACAGCAGCGCCGTCTCTCTCCCGCCATCCAGTCGTCCCTCTCCCGCCGTCCCGCTCCCACAACAGGGCTGACAACATAATAAACTTTATGCACTGAGATTTATTGATTTTATGATCGAACGTTGTCAATCAATTTGTAGTTGCCAACATGCTACACTGAAATGTAATTTTGATGCACTATTGTGTTGATATAAGTACTAGGTTTAAATGTAACGTTAGTGTAAAATTAGTAGAAAATTATTATAAAAATAAACATTTGTTTATGTTTGAACTTTAAAATTTGCACTCAATAGTGCTTAGGTAATATAATAATATTATAAATACACGACAACCCTACCACGGAGTTTGTATCGTCGATTACGAAAATGTAAAAGCGAGAGAAGCGGCCATAATGAAATGAAAACAACGCCCCGCGCCGGCGCACACGCACGCAGCGGCGACGCACACCACCGACAGCGTGAGCGGCCGCCGAGAGTCGAGCGCCTCGCCGTGAACCGGGTCACAAACACCTTTAGACGAGAAACGAAACGCCAATCGAAATAAACTATACACTTGACCGTGTCACGATACATCGCATCTGCCGAACGGTATCCCACCTTCTGGGAAAGCTTAACGATCCCGAAAACGGAATCGTTTGCATGGCTCGCATGGCCCCCGAGCATTATCCGCAACTCTCGCCCGCTAATGACGGGGTAAACAACGCAATTTCGCCTAATTGTCGAGCCGGCCTCGGTTCTCACGCGCATCCCGAATCGCGAATCCCACGCGGCCCGTGCTTCCCGTCTACAAACAGATGCGATCTCTCAATATTTGCGCAGGACCGCTACATGTGTGACATGTCTAGGGTAGCTTTTTTTCATCGTCTTACCTGGCCTCCGAAAAGCTTCGGCCTACCGACTGAATATCGATTCGAGCTGGTATCGACCAGCTCTTCGTTTTCATTGATAATTAATAAAGCGGTAGGGCGCCGTCGGCCGCCAACACTGACACTTTCGTATAACTTTTACGACTCCCGTTTTACCGATCGCTCAAGGATCAAGATAAGATCGGAGTCGAGTGGCGTCGCTCTAGAGTGGATAGTGCAATGAGCATTAAAACCCGACTACTTCAGACTCTTTGATCCACGCTTTGATGCACCGAAATCAGGCAGGCGCCTTCGCTCCCAAAAACTTTCTTAATATTTAACTATGTAAGGTTAAATAATATTCAAAATTTCATAACGTAAATATAGCTCAACGCCATCCTAACTGAACTAACCTCTCCAATTTGTTAGAGTGAGTCGTAAGCCGATTAGCTCGGTGCACTTTCAGGGGCTTTGTGCAGCGTTGGCGAAGTTTAAACCTGCGTAATGGTGTAGGGGCGCCGGGGGAGGCTAATCTCTTATATCCCGGCGCGCCGGTCGAGATTCATCGTTTCAGCAAAATACACAGAGCGCTTCCTCGTTTAATTTAAACCAGTATAAAGTCGGATTATATGTGATGGAAACGCGAGTCGACAGTAAAATGGCGCCTTAGCATTTTTCTAGTTAGGGGACTAGTAACGGTCGAGCGTCGGTTAGGCTCCCCGCGCTATCTGCCCCCTTTGTATTCGCTCCGATAAGTTGCCCGTGCGCACCCGACCGATACGAGTGCGCGCCACACTTCTTATTTCTAAACACTATTTTTTTCTGGCGGCTTACATTACCACTATTACCTTTGTTATTGACGTCTTCTCGGGTTCACAAACCGCAATGCACTCCGCGCACTCGCGCCGCTCCTCGGCGCACGCTCGCCTGGTACCACCGGTACCTCTACACCGGGGTAAGGTTCGTGGTGTACGGATCGTAAATCACACGGTTAACGACGCGCGTATTACATTTCTAATAATTTACGTTTGTAGAAAATACTCATCTTTTATAATTAATACTGTTAAAAATTACTGTTGCCATAGCGACGGAGTCAATGTAAAACAAAGAAGCGCACACCTGTTACACCTTCGAAATAAAAATGTATTTAATGCGGGTCGTAAACTTTGTTGAGGATGTTATACTGGTTGAGAGATAAATCGACGTGCGCGCGACCTCGCCCCCGGCCCCGGCGGGAGCTCTAACGAACCTCTCTCTTTGTCATTCGTGTCCTTTGCAAACCGAGATGCGGCGAGTGCTCGAAGGATCTGTCGTGATCACAGTGGGTCGCAGTTAGCACGAGCGCTATACGTATTGTGTGTCCGACTGTAACTAAGAAAGGTTTCTTTTGTTTCAGCGCGATGCCTGCCCGGCTGCGACGCGGAGCACGGCCACTGCCTCAAGCCCGACGAATGCATGTGAGTATCCACTTCACACCCCTGTGCTAAACGTTCTAGCTACCTACCTGCCTCCCTCCGCGTCTTTATCCTGCATGCGCCTCATCATTCTCTAAGCGGTGAAAGACACGCTTTTTAGATGCTTGTTATCATGTTGTATTGTTTATTGACTCATGTTTCCTTTTGTTTTCAGCTGTCACTCGGGCTGGGTGGGCGAACTATGTGACCAGTGCGAGAGGCACCCGGGATGCGTGCACGGCACCTGTTCTAAGCCGTGGGACTGCATCTGTGAGGAGGGCTGGGGCGGCCTGTTCTGCAACCAGGACCTCAACTACTGCACAAACCACCGCCCGTGCAGGAACGGCGGCACCTGCCACAACACGGGCCAAGGCAGTTACACCTGCGTCTGCCCCGCAGAGTACACGGGCCCCGACTGCGAGAAGTCGCTGCACTCCTGTGCCGTCCGACCTTGTCGCAACGGGGGAGCCTGTGTACCCGACGAGGGAGGAGAACTGTCCTGCGCCTGCCCTTCTGGGTACGAGGGGGCGCGCTGCGAGACCAGGAGATTGACCTGCGCCGATAGACCTTGCCGCAACGGCGGAACCTGCGAACCCCGCGCCTCCGGCTACGTGTGCATGTGTCCCGCCGGGTACGCCGGAGTCGACTGCGGCCTCGAGGCCGACCCCTGCGCCGCCAACCCTTGCCGGAACGGCGCGACCTGCTCTCGCGCCGGCGACGGCTTTCGCTGCAACTGCAAGTCGGGCTTCCGAGGAAACCGCTGCGAGATCGACATCGACGACTGCGCCGGCATCACGTGCGAGCACGGCGGCACCTGCGTAGACCTGGTGAACGGCCAGCGCTGCCAGTGCGCGCCCGGCTTCCTCGGCCCCCGCTGCGAGACCCGAGTGGACCTGTGCCTCGCGAAGCCTTGCGCGAACGGAGGAGAATGTCTGGTGCTCGACAACGACTACGAGTGTAGGTGCCGGCCGGGCTTCGCCGGCAAGGACTGCAGCATCGACGTGGACGAATGCGCCTCCTCGCCCTGCAGGAACGGAGGCACGTGCAAGGATCGTGTGGACGGCTACACGTGTCTGTGCCCGCGCGGTTGGAGCGGCAAGCTGTGTACGGTGTCGCTGGCCGAGCTGGCAGCCGCGAAACCGGCAGGCGGGCACCTGCGGCGCGTGGGCGACGAGGCTGAGGGCGCGAGTGAGGCGGGCGCGGCGGGAGAGGCGGCGCCGCTGGAGCGCGGGCACGTGGCTCTGATCGCGGCGGCGAGCGCGCTCGTGCCGCTGGTAGCGCTGGCGGCGGGCGCGGCGCTATGCGTGCGGCGGCGGAGAGCGGCGCGGGCGGCGGACGCGGAGGCGCGCGCGCAGAACGCGGCCAACGCAGGCGGGCGCGTCATCCGCAACACGTGGGGCAAGTGCGACGCGCCCGCCGAGTGCCAGAATGCGCACAACGCGGCCGCAGAGGAGTGCAAGCGAAAGACGCTCAACACGGAGAGTGCGGCGCGCCTGCTGGCCGCGCTCGATCCGCGCCTCTCGCGGCTCTCCGCAGACTCCGCCTACTGTGCGAATAGGTCAGTATCTATGCCTTATCTACCTATTATATACTACTTTGTAAAGAAATTTCTGCCACTGCCAACACAGAATTGAGCATAACGATAAAATGATAGGTAGCACAGTACACGCATAACGACATGCTGTCGATTAAAATTTGTGTACGTTAATAAATTGCGAAAATTTGAACAATGTTTTACACATATATGTTGGTGCGGGAGTATAATTAACATAAGCTATGTTTGTTTTGTTGCAGTGATACATCGCTAGTGAAACGGGCGCTAGAAGGCGGAGGGGTGTACGTGTTAGACGACCACTGCCTGCCGCCGACCTTCGCCACACAAGTGTAGTGCTTACCGAAGCGTCAATGGACACGATAACTTATTTATTGATAACGGACGCTAGTGCGATCAAGGCTGTGCGCCGCGTGTATATATAGCGTTAATTGTAAAGTGACCCCTGTATAGACGGCTAGTTGTAAGCGTTCGGATGTATTTATTTGTGAGTGCGATCCGTGCGCCATGTAAATAGTATCGGCGGCACGGATCGCGACCCGCGCCTGACCCGCGTCTGTCCCGCGGCTTACCCGCGCGGCGGACGCAGTGGACCCGCGTCCACGTCTGCGATCTCTGTAGGTAACGGTGCCCCCCCCCGGCGCCGCACGCTCCCCTCTCATAGACTCGCACCAGTAATCGAGCCAAACAGTGCGTAAAATAAGATTTTTAGACTAATTTATAAACAAATAAAACGCGAATGTTGCGTTCATCGGTTTTACATTGATTATATTTTATATATTTTTTTGTGATTGACTAATTATTGTCATTTGTTCCTATGATTATAATTAATAGTGATCGAAATCGAAAATCATGTTCAGGTTTTTCTGAAAATCGACATAGATTTTTTCCAATCTCACTTCGCTTCCCGAATTCTCCGGATGGAAGATGCACAAAGTCTGGTGCGCGAGGGCACGCGCGCTCTCTCTATTTCGTTGTAGCACTTGGAGGGGGCGCGCGTCTCGCTCGCGGCATCACCGCGCACCTAGTTAGGCCATAGGTTAAAATATTTTCGTGTACTTATAAGAAACAAAATGTCGAAACCTAAGTCATTGTGTATAAAAAACTATTAAGTTGTAGCGTTGTAAGTATATTCTCCATTACTTCTGTAAGAGTACGGACAATAATGTTAGGCAACGCGGGACTCCTGGTATGTTTTGTTTTAACTTATTTATTTTAATACGTGCAGTGTGAAGTGGACGTTGTCGACTACCACGGTGCAGCGCCGGTCCCACACCGGGCCGACGCCGCGTCGTCGTCGGGTCGTTGCAGATAAATTATGTTAAATTTGCAGTTTTATAAGTGTTGTAGATATATTGAAGTAGTGGAATCGCCTCCCGCGTTGCCTACTGTACTCATGCATAGATTAAAGAAGGTTAAATCGACGATTTTGAGAAATTGTAAAATTTATATCAAACTATGAATAGACTGATGATCAATAATAATGTTCTTGTATTTAATTTTTTAAGATGACAAAATGTAAGTTTTAAATTATATGAAAATTATGATTAATAAACATTTGCCGGACGTAATTAAAACTTATTGTACTTAAATTTGATCACAGCAAAATACTAAACTTTCATTTTTCTTTTAGATATTTTAAATAAAATTTATACATCATATTTCATTAGGCACCAATAATATGACAGTATTTTAATTTATTTATTGAAAGATTATGATCTTTGAATTAATGTAAATTAATGAAGAAATCAATGTTAAATTATTTTTTAAATTTTGTTTACAATTGACTGAAGCGGAAGCGACTTCTTGATTTTTATTCTGTACTCGATCGCTTTGTTTATTTGCGTTGCATTTAGTGTGGCGTGTGAGTATACTGAAAGATAAAAAATTTAAATCATTCCATTTTTCATAGGTATCTTTTATCTTCTTTTTATAAATTTATTTTTTTATTTCGCTATTTTTCTATGTTTATTTTGCATGTGACCAATTGATTGTCTTAAATGTACTATAATTTCGTCTAAGTTAGATAAAGTACAATCGTTATTGTTCTTTCCTTCCTATTTTTATACCTTTTAGTATATTCACATTGTGTATTTTGAATTTCAAAAGAAAAATGAAAGCGGCCTTGTATAGATGATGTAACAAATAATTCCATAAATAGATCCTATCGAATAAAAGTCAAACTGTGTGATGTTGCCGCGGCAGCGAGTGTTTGCGACGAATGTGTATTATTGTGTGCGACCGACGCACAGAGATAAAATGTTAATAAACAATTGTTTACAAAAGATTAACAAGAATATTTTATTTTTACCCTATATATTTTTTGTCTATCCCCTAATAGCTGGTTTCAAAATCATAGTTTACTAGCTGTCACCAGCGACTCAGTCCGCGCGGAATTGAAAAAAGTAGTTATTTGGCTTCGCACGCAGTTAAAAAAAACTGTTCGTAAATCCCACCATTTTTGGTTTATATTTACCGTAATGAAGTTTTATAGTTAAGCGCCTGTTGAATTACTTGCTGCAAATATTCAATCATACCATCAGTGCTCGTGAAAATATTAATCTCTAGAAGTGAGAAAATAAAACGCAATAATTGTATCTAATTCTTTATTTTATTATTTGGTTACTATAACAAATGTAATATTTACAAAAAAGTACCATTACACCTAAAAATATTAGGATGTCTACACGTAATCTATAGAAATACACCAAAAAACTTGGCGAAAACCAAACATATTGCTTTCAATTACAAAGTCAATGAACTTTTTGAACTTCCATTTCTAGTTTTTACGAATTACTTTAAATGCACTTAAACATGCAAGTAAATACAAATGTATCAAATTACACACAAACATTTTGCTGTTTATTAATATGTACTTATTTGCGAGTTACTAGAAATTTGTAGACAAAGTGTAATTTTAATTGCATTACTTAATAAAAACTATATATGTCCATAGAGTGAAGTGACGCAAACAAAGTGCGTTTATAATTAAAACCTAACAGAGTGCAATCGCGACCCCGATCACCTTACAACTAGGAAACCAAACACATAGAAATATTAAAGTAATTCTTGACAATACAATATATCTCTATTTACATAATCATATGTATCTTCTAATTAATCATATTTATTTTAATAAAACCATTATTAAATAAATCCGAAAATTTTTATTACTTAACACCAGGCAGAATCTAAAATTAGCTCATCAATTGCGAAACTAGGTTTTTTGTAAGTACTTTTAATCTTGCTTGCTACAAAAGTGTACTCATTATAAGTGTTGCAATGATGTCATTAAGAGTCAATAGAGCTAGTCAAATAACAGTAGTACCAATGAAGCCATCATTTGGAGCAGCTGTTACTAATGGTTAAATTTACAAGTCATATTTAAAAGTCATATAATTACGGAAGAAGTAAGCTATGATAAAAAGATGAAATCTTTATAGGATTACAAATGTAAAAACTTTGTAACAAGCGAATCGAAATACTTACAGAGCAATTGCTTAGAAGATGGTCGAAGCCACGAGATCATAAACCTAACACGTAAACCTAATTGTCTTAAACTAATTGGGCTAGTCGCCGCTGCGTGGAGAGCGGTCGTTGCTGGCGCGGTCCTGTCCAGTGCCGTTCTGTCGCGGGGAGGCGGAATGCGAGCGGGACCGAGACCGCGAGCGAGAGCGGTCTCGAGACGCGGATCGTGACCGGGACCGCGAGCGTGACTTGCTCGCGCGCCGCTCCTCCTCGCGCTTCGGCGACTGGGCCTCTTTGCTGCGCGAACGAGACCTTTCCCTGAAACATCAATTTCTCTATCACTACTTGCAAGATAAAATTAATTACGCCAGCAAATTTTTATGAGACACACACACACGTCTCACAGGGTGAACAAATATCATAGATTTTTATCAATATACCGGGCGCTCTAATTTTGAGCTCAGATCTTACAAACAAAATGAATAAAAACGCTTATGACATGACTCAAATGTATTGGATTATCATTTACTTAGTCAATGTTCATAAAATTAAAGCAAAATAAAATACAATTAGCAACTTCATTTCCTACAAAATATACCTGTAATAAACATTAAATTAAAAATTCTCTAAACATTTGTTTATAATAAAGTTTCATCAACAACATTACATTCAGCTTTTAAGATAAATTTAAATGAATTTAGCAAGAGTAACATAAGACTATATACAAGGGCAAAATAAATTTAATAAAAAGCTCGAGTGGCAACATTTAAACAGCTTACCTTTTCGGGTCTGCTTTCTCTCTGTAGCGCAGGAAAACATGGATGGAGTTAATAAATTGTTTGTGCCATCAATTATATTAGTCACATTGTGTAAAATGTTTTTGAATGAAACACGCCAATTGTATATTAAATCGATAACCGACGGAAATGCTTGAATATTGTGAGATTATTTTTCATTAGAATATGCAAAATAAGTTAGTTCATCAAACTATGACATACCAGAATACATTATACGTAATACAAGTTCATTAAACGCGGAATATTTTATTTAGCTGTCTCAAAATCAAACTTAGGAAATTCTTTAGCTGACTATATCAGTTCATAACAGTATTACACTGTTTTTAAATTTACCTGAGCAAATCTACAATTTAATAAGCACTTCGAGTGTATCAAAGAGAAATAATCTCACAGGTGTGAAGCATATCCGTGGGTTGTATATTGAGAGCACATGGGTGTACTTACTTGTCAGCGCGGGGCGAGCGCGACTTGGAGCGGGAGCGGGACCTCTCCCTGGATCGTTCTCGTGAGGGGGATCTGGATTGCTCTCGGGATCGTTCCCGGCCGTTCCTATCGGCGGAGTCTCGCGGGGAGCGCTCGCGGTCCGACTTGCGCGCCGGTGACGCTGACGCGGACTTCGATCGGCTGCGCTCCCTAATTGTGCGTTTGGGATAATCGACACTAAGTTACATTTTAATCTACAGCTCTACTTGTGATTAGTCAAAATTATTTCAAGTTCGTGGTTTTGTAATATTAAGCGTGTAAAAATAAACCGTCTTTATGGCACATATTGAAATCGCAACAGTCGTTTAAGTCTTTTTGCTCCAAAACAGGAAGGAATATTTTATTGCAAAATGTATTCAACATTGGTTATGTATTCAATATTTTGAGAAGTAGCCAAATAATTTTGACTAATCATGGCCCCCTTGAATAGCATATATTTGTCTACAAATGCTTAGTTCTAAACATACAACACTTTATATAGCTTTTAGTTTACTTACGTCTTCAAGTTTTGCTCAGCGCATGTAACAACACACCTAGCCAAATGAACACTAGGTTATTATTGTAATCCATGCAATATTTCACATTGAATAAGCAGCCTTCTCGCAGTTCAAGTTAAGATATAGGTGCATACAAGCAAATTGGTTGGATGTTTCAAACTAATTATTGCAAACCTTTAAGGTTTTATCTTTACAGTTTAATTAAACTAACAAATGCTTGCAATATGTTACATTGTATTTCGTCATACGATTTTATGCTTCAAAAAATGCTTACACAACTTAAAAAGATCTTTCTATGTTAATAATGACTAATATTGTACTTGATTATTCAACTATTGTGTTACTTAGAAAATTAATAATTAGTACTAACAGATATAATAATTAGAAGGAACTGGCAGTTTACCTAAGATCTCATGCTAAAAGTAAATAAAACTATCGATCAACTTACTTAGATCTGGAGCGAGAGCGGGACTTGGCGACGGGACTCTTCGTCTTCGGCCGGGATTTGGAACGGGAACGACTGCGAGACGAACGGCGAGAACGAGATCTGAAAATTATCATTCAAATCATAAAAAGTGCACTTCATTTAAATATATTTGGTACATGTGATGATTTTCTCAGTTAGAATTTTATCGATCAAAAGACTTCAGCCCCGAAAGATGGTAAAGATATAGTATCATCATAAAAAACTGTACCTATAGTTGTGTGTGAAAATAGTATTTTCATCATTAACATAAGCATTAAATATCGTGTATTTTCATAGGTTTTTCGTAGTATCATCATATACATCAAAATAGAAAAATAAATAGCTAGTATTGAAAAGTAGCTTTGTAATAGTTTTGTTAGCTAGAATGGCGTGCATGGGATGTGTATGTAAATAAGTGTGTGTGTGAGGTCACCTGGAGCGCGAGCGGCGACGGTCGCGGGAGCGGCTGCGCGAGCGGCTGGAGGAGGAGCGAGTGCGGCGGCGCGAGGAGCGGCGGTCCTCCACGAGGCGGATGCGTCGCCCGTTCAGCTCTGTGCCGTCCAGTTTCTCGATAGCAGCGCGCATGTCAGAGTGCGTCGCGAATTCCACCACACTGGAGTACAAATACAGTTGTAATATGTGGCTATGGTTGAGGACTCGAAATTAACATAGTGCTTGCAACGTCATTGCTGTCCTAGCCACCAAGAAGAGCAAATTTTCAGTTGTATTACCAAAGTCAATGCTCGGAAGCGATATTTTTATTAGAAACTAGAATTAATATAATATATGCTTATTAATGTTTGTAGGAGTTAAATAGTTTAACTTCCTAACATTTGAGTTACATGACAAAAGACCTGCTGCCTTACGGAATATGTGCCAAATTATTCATATTGGCCTAGAACGCCTGTTTGCATTTAATAATTTGATATGGCAATAAAATTGTCTGTAGTGTTAAAAGTTAATAATGTCATAAGTTTTTGCTAACTTACCCTTCATTTCTGTGCTGCTTATGGGCATCAGCGTACGTGACTTCGCCAGCTTGACGCATGTAATCCTTCAAGTCCTAGAGATCAAACATGTTAACATTAGAACTACAGCTTTTATAACAATAACTGAATACATTGAAACAAATTTTCGTCAGAGTAAAATTGTCATCAAGGCCTTCAGCCCCGAAAGATGGTTAAAAATATGAATATCATCATTGAAATAAGTAATGAATGATTAAAAATAATGCCTAACAATGAAATATTTTAGGATAACCTGATCAAGGATAGGACCTAATGAACCAAGGGGGGTAAAACAAAAAAAAAATACGCGTCAAAACAAACGTTACGTGAATAATTACTGATTGGTTGTCATTGCTTATTAACTCCAAAGAAGTCTTCACATGCCCATTCCGAGTCAGTCTTCAATTCAGCAGTGGTTTCCCTCTTTAATAGTTCACTCCGATTCAATCCTTATCCTGGAGTTCTTTTCTCAGCTTTGTATATCTATGTCATTGCTCCCAACAATTATTTGTTCCTTAGTCCTTTATTATATTCGTGTCTTTGTCTATGGTTATCGAAATGTTCACTATTATGGGTACAACTTCATGTCATCTTTACCATTTAGTGTATGCATCCGTCTATGCCATCCATTGTATTTCGTTTTTGCCATTTTTTATTCTTTGTTTTTTCTGTTTTCAAATTCATATCAATCAATCTTCGTATTGTTTAAAACATAAATTATATGATCTGTACCATTCATTTTGTTGCCTGTACCTTTCATGGTATCGCGGAGTTTAAAACTTACAGCTTGTCTATACCGTTTTCCATTGCCGTTAGTGTAACAAGTCCAGTCCTATGCAAGCTCCTGTCTTCCAACCGCGGATGTGTTGGCGATGCTGCTGCAGTAGCGAACAAGTCCTTTCAGCAATCATTGTAAGCAATGACACCAACTAGTATGTACCATCCACGAAACATTGCCTGACCACAAATATAAAGAAAAAACTAAACAAATAATTGGAATAATCTGCCACAATAGTGACGAATCGCATAGAGGGTCCAATAATCGAGTCGTGAAAGAGTTTCGATAGTAAAATGATATATAAAATGGGAGGTTGCACATAACGAGATTGGGTCCTGCATTGGCCACCCTACTTTACCTTGTGGGCGGTGCGCGGCGGCGGCGGCGGCGATGTACCCTCATATAATCGCTTCAGACCACATCACACAGCGCTACATCGGGGGGGGCTCAGGCACGAAACGCCACCTTCTGTCGTTTTTAAAAATCAACTATAAGGTCGTTAGATTGCATTATAATTATATTTTGATATGAACTCTATGCAATGTCTATTTAAACTAACTTACAATGTTAAGAAGGCTACATTTTATTTGACATTCCGCTGTGGACCTCGACCCTTCCATTGGCACTCGGCACCCTCCAGTCCTCCAATCAATGGATTCTCCATTCCCAACAGTCTTCATCCAAGTAATTCTCCTCCAAATAGTTCCAAAATCGATTTAGCAGCTCTTCTGATTGTTCCATTATCTCTTTATTTGTCCAATTGTATGGCATGGCTCAGCTAGCTTGCTATCCTGTCCAATGTTCGTCCAGTGTTCTCTTCTGGTGGGCAGCGTGCACGACAGTGGGTCAGTGAGCCGGTAGCGCGTGTGACAGGCCGTGTGATGGGGTCCCCCTGTGTGAGTGTTGATGGAATGATGATGGAGCCATGGTGTGCCCTCACTCTCTTACCTGCCAGCTAATGCGGCTAGACAGATTTTCAACGATAAGTCGATACTCGGTGCGCGTTGGCGGTCCGTATCTATAATTGTAGTCACTGTTAACACAAAAAGTCCAGCTATAACTTAAAGCACTTCAATACACATTTAGCATGCTTAGTGGTTTAATTATAGTGTATTATGGAATATCTAATAAGTTAAATTTAAAACTATTCTAATGATAAACATAACTACAACTTAGGACCAATGAATAAGAGATAAGGCAGTGAGTAAGATATACTAAATGCTTTTAAATTATACAAGAACATAACATCTATCAAAAGAAGATATAAATGGAAACAAAACAAACTGCCTGAATTACTGATAAGTTATTAAGTTAATTCTATGAATTACTTTACTGTGGTCTTTTTGCTACATGCTTACATGTGTCCATTTAAAAACTATTGAAATCTAATCTATTAATCTATAAAATAAAAATAACAAAATAGAAACAGCACTACAGGCAAAAGAAAGGAAATAAGGTACCACAAATAAACACGTAATATAAAAAAGCGTCAATAATAAACTTAGCAGGAAAGTGTGTACTACAGGCTGTTTAGTATAATATGTAAATAACTGTATTAAACTGTAGTTACAATGTAAAAAATTATTTCATTTTCCACCTAGTTGTCCACTGCTAGTGGATTGGTATATAATGGTGTAAAATTAACTCTCTCAATGTTTACTCTCTTTTTCCTTTTTTTTTTATATCTAAATGACTATTTTATAAAGATGCCATGACTGCAATTACCATTTAGAAAAATGGACAATGTGGTCGGCCTCCTTTAAAAGTGACCACACTCAGGGCTTGGATAAATACTGCATTTTCATGATGGTTCTTAGATTGTCGGCATATTCTGGTTGGAACTATGTTATGTTGGTGCAAGGTGTGTATGTATATAACAGTTTGTGAATAGCGTGCGTATGTGGTCGTGTAAATGCAATATGTTCGCGTGTCGTGTGTGTACAAACGCGTCTCTGTGCGTCGCGTGGGGCGCGTTGGTGTGGGGCGCGTGTGCGCGCGGTGCGGGCGCGTCGCGTCCCCGGCGACGGTCGGCGCCGCGCGGCACGCCCCGCGCGCGCTCCACCGACACCCTACAACACACGCACTCACTCGTATCGCGAGCGGCCGCGGTCGCGCTCGTAGTGGCGGTCGCGCCGGTACCGGTCCGCGCTGCGGTCGATGCCCCGCGCCGGCTCCACCACCACCCTGCGGCAACCCCGCGCGTTAAGCAACCCCAACCGCTCGCAACAATAACGCAACGCCCTCCCCACTCAATCTAACACTATAATACCTCATCATTCAATATTTTTATCTGATTTGTAACAATATTTTTTTTGTTTTCATTCTAAATAAAGTTGCCGTACTATTATCCAAATGTACATTCACATGGAACACATACTCCAAGATTCAATAATCAAATACTAAAGAATGAAACTCCTTAATTGCAGAGTAAGCATCTTTAGAAAAATTTGTGAACCATCCGTCTCATAGACAAAAAATAATACTCAGGTTATCGAAAGTATGAAACTTCAACCGCTCAACCCCTTCTAGTATGTGGAGCCGGCTGGTGAAAAAATTATTAGTGTCATATAAAACATTTTAAAATGCAAGCAACTAAATTACAAGTTCTAGGTGCAGTTTATATAGCAGCTAAATTTTTGTAAATTAATATATGTTAAAACTGTTGGGCACAAAGACTGAATTTAGATGCTTGCCAACTGCAACCATTAGTTCAATAATTTCTGTCTACAACTTTAATATACAACCAGACATTTGATTTGTTTTGTAAGTTCCTCACTTGATCCAATTGATTAAACATTAGCCACTTTTGCTTTCATCTTATATCAAAAATATTGTATTACATATCCTTGATACTATTAAAGTTATAACTTACCGCTCGCCTAGTAATTCTTTCCCGTTAAGTTCATATACTGCATCATCTGCATCTCTGTAGTCTTCAAATTCCTAAAAATGAAAACAAACTATGTGAAATGTATGTTACTAATGATACATAAGAAATGAACAAATTTAGGATATTGGAAAATTACAAATTATAAAAGGTTTTTGGTGTGATATGAGGATTTTTGCCACTTCTCCCGGCACCAAATATTCTGCTTTATTAAAACTATTAGTTTTATTTTAAAGTCATAAAAATGTTAAAGTTATAGTCAAATATCTTCTGTCATACTGATAACATCTTTGTGATACTGATAACATAGATTGTTGTTGAGTCACTATACAAATATGTTGAAAATACTGCAGTACCATCGTTATTGGTTGCTTATTGTTTCTTTCATCCATTGTAAAACAAGTGCATGTAACCTATACGCCGGCGACTCTATATTCGACAATGCAGCTTCAAAACAAAAACAAAGTTGCACTTACCACGAAACCATATCCATTTTTGATTAGAATATCTCGAATGCGACCGAAACCTTTGAAGAATTTTTCTAAGTCTCTGTCTCTGACACCGAATGGTAGCCCGCCAACGTATACACGTGACCCCACCATGGTTCTAAAAAAAACTTTTATTAGAACTTAAATAAAACGTAGCCAATTTCAACTTTTTTTTTGTGCTCAAATTCACTAATAGGTCACATTATTACACTTTTGGGTCAAGTTTCAACGATACTTTCAATATAACATTTGCCTCGTGTTTCAGCAAATAAACAAAATGGCGGAGAATATGTAATCCACCAAAATTGGCGAAAGTACTTTCGGCGCGAATACTAAAGAATATTAGAAGTCATTTGCATGTATTTAATTATTTGAATAATTACTTTTTACGTAAACTGTGTCGTAAAAATGTATTAAAACTGCTTCATATATACTCCATACGAAATGATACGGACACTTAATTTGTTATAATCAGTAATAGAACAAAGTTATGTAAAATAACAAACAACTAACGAACCATGGGAGTAATATATCTATACCTTAAATAAAAACTTTTAAGTAAAGGTTACAGAAACAAACACGATTTGAAACGGCGATATAACACGAGCCAACATGGCGACAGGCGGCTAAATAATATATTAGGGTAAAACTAAATCTTCGGTACTCACCTCTTTTAAAACTGACGGATATCAATATTAACGACTATAATGATCTAAAACTAATAACGAAACGATTAAATCAAAATAGTTTTAACACGTGTGTAACAACGTTTCTTCTACAGCGTGCGTTTTTCCGGAAGTGGAGTTTTTAGAGAAGCGAAACGCAATGACAGCGTCGCAAACTATTGTCGATGGTAAAGTTAAAAAAAATCTTTTGATGGGGAACTAAATTAAATTCCAGCAAAACGGAATTAGGGAATATTACTGTAATTTCAAATGATTGAACCCTTGATAGATCAGATTCATATGTACCTACATTCTTTCAATACAATTCATAACATAGTTTTTTTTTGGCGTGACGCAACGTGACGTTGGAATCGATTTACTATATCGATTAACTGAATTTGAATTTCACAGACTTAATTCAATGAAAAAATTGTATATAGAAAAGATGATAGAAGATACAATATGAACTATGTTTGCAGCATGTCGTAAACAGGATGATGATTTTTTCATATAGTATTTACAGACCGGCAAGGTTATCAGAACCAATTGGCATGAATCTAACCAGCTCACTAGCGCCCCTCTGTCAACTTCAAAAATATCCCAAGTTCCAACTTGTACGTAGCAGTTGTCTTTTTAAAATTCATATTAGCCGTCGCCGCGACTCCGTCCTCGCGGAATTATATAAACCTAATTAGTAGCTTATCTTCTAATTCTGTGCCAAACATCGAGATTCGTTGAGCTGTTATGCAGATACCTTCTAACAACAAACCATTTATCCATACATCCAAACATTCGTATTTATAATGTTACATAGATAAGATAACGACAAGGACGATGTAAAGGACGAACCTTTACATTTCACTGCATTCACAATATCTCTTCTCATGAAGGTACGCGATTGATTAAATATAAGTAGGCTTTTAATGTGTAGCCTTGGGATTAGAAGGGATGTTTAAAAGTTGCTTTTTGAAACTAAAATATGTGTAAAACATATCATCCCTGTCATTATCTTTGACAAAACAGAGATATATTTTAATATGGGATTTTGATCTGAAAACCTAAGGTGGAATCTGTTAAATTCGCTGTACACCAGCGCAATGTTTTAATAAAAAAAAACACAAATCAAATATCATTTTTTTTATTTCCATTAAACAAGCCAAGATATTGATTTTCAATTTTCTTATTATGCTCCTTTCCTTGTTAAAAATTAAATTTTAAATGCACTGTCATAGCATGTCCATACACTTTTTATTTAATCTTAGTTAAATCTAAAATAAAAAATGTTAAAAGAAATATGACACACTATAAAGGCGTCATGCGCCTTTAAAAGTAATTGTATGATCTTATAATATTTTCCCTGCGGTCAGTTTATTGTTATAATTATTTTATTACACCATGTAAGTGTGGTCTGCTCATATAGCAGTGTTGCCAAGTAAAAATTGTCAAATTGATAAGTTTAAGAACAACTTATTCATTAAAATCACTAACCCTTACATAACACACAGGGAAATACTTATTTCTAAATCAAACATGCACTACAATATGCGCCATACACAACAATCAAGTGTTTTCACTACTGATTATAACTTTGACACTCTTCCCAAAAACCTACGACACACATTTTCATTTAAAAACCAACTTAAAGGTATAAAAGGTATAAATAGCTTTAAAATTCTCAAATCCAACAATAAAGGTTAAATTTTGTTTTGAATAGAAAAGATGTAAAATCGATTTACAATTTGCAAAAATAGTGTCAAGAATTTTTTTTTAAAGTGTGTACAATACAATAGTGAATTATAAGGCTTAGTGCAAATAAAAAATTGAATACATTATTTTGGCATAAAAAATAATATTTCTGATGTCACCTGAGTCTCTTTAATACAAAGTTTATGGGCAAAATGGCCATTATATGAATCTATTAATTGTGGTGGATGTAAAGACCATTTTTCCTGTTAATATATTATAGTTATATACATGTATATGTTAAAGGCATTAGTTATAAAATAGGATATCAAAATACATAAATATATTAATATTATATAACAATATATATTAATATTTATAAACATACAACAAATATTGTTAAAACATATATCAATCATGAATTTAGACCATAATTACATAAATAAAATAATTAAGATATATACTTTACATAGTTGTATTATTTTATATAATTTAATTTGTAATAAAAAATGAAGATAATGATTATTTAACAATAATTTACTAGTTACAATGTCATTGAATTAAATCCAAGTAAGATTTAATTTAAAAGATCGTCATCATCATCAAAGTAAATGTATCATTAAAAGTGATAAAAAATAACATTCAATATTATATTTGTTTTACAAATAAAAATTAAAGTATTATTCATTATTTCAATAGAATAAAGTCTATAATAAATTTCACTGCATGCAAGAAAAAATGTCAAAAAATTGTCTATGGAAAATAAATTCACGGCTAGAAATTGAAGGTAAAATTGCTATTAAAAAACTATAAAAATGTTTATTGTTAATAATCATAAAATATTCTATTTTTTCCCTAATAAAGGTGAAGATGTAAAAATCAGTCTTTTGTAAACATATATAAGATGATTTATTTTTCATGATTAAATTACTATTGTTTAGTGAAATTTAAAATTCACATTATAGAGTTATTTATGATTGATTCGTTGTTCCTCTTTGAGGTGATTATGAAAATGGCAGTAAAATATATGTGAAAGTAACTCTCACACGAAGCGCACTCATACATATTTAATTAAATACTAATTAATTGTACTAATATAGGCATGCTTATGAACAAACTAAGAAATGTTTGTCAAAATGTTAGTACACTTATTCTTAAACTGTATCTAATTTGAACTTCATCTGATACAGATGATATTTTAAAAAACACTTTTGCGTTTATTTGCACTTTTTAATGAGCAATTTTTTTTATTTTATTTTCAATTTTCATTTCAATGCGTTTACCACTTTCCAACCTTATTTTTTATGGCTATGAGATAGTAAGCCAATATTTTGACGTATCCAATCATTGTATCAAGTTAATTTTACAGTTGTAAACTTACTACATTCTTTTCTAGATATGTTAGTCGACTCCTATCTAAAACAATCTTTTCTCTAAGTAAACACTTCAAAATAATTATAAAATGATTTCTTTCGCGTAACTTCACAACAAACTTCTCTATAGCAATAAGCTATATTAGTAGTGTCTTTATAGAAACAAAATAAACCGTACACTACTTTTCTTCTAAACCACTTTCCACAGTACCTTTGCCGTCCTTGCATCGCTTGTAATAACATTTTTAACATATAGAAGTTTCTTGTCTATCGAATAAAGGTATTGTCAAAATAAAAATAAAAATCACATCACAACCTTGTTGCAGTTCAAAATTGGGGAGTAGAACTTCAACCACTGTTCCATAGACAAATTATATGCCAGGGATGTTCCGCCTTCCTTTTATTTGACACAATATCGATGTCTCGCAATCATGAAACATCGATATGAAAAAGTTGCACAACCACGTTCATAAATTAATAACAGAAACTAAAGAAATATTTGCACTTCATATGTCATCATTTCTTTTAAAATACATTTGTTACGTTACAAAATAGTAATGATTTTAAGGAATAAAATTGTTATTCGATTATTGTCGATGTTATTGCAATCAACAATTTTTAGGGAAAACAATTCCCGCTATTTTCAAATGTCAAACTATAGCCATAAACAATGTAGGCCATAGTGTTGGGTTGTGTTCAGACTGGGGGCGGGCCGCGTACGTAGCGCAGTTGCGGGGTGAGTGTTTGTGCGAGGGAGTTAAGAGCGTCGCAGCAGCGCGGCCGCTCCACCAGCCAGGCGGCCAGCAGCAGCGCCACCAGACACAGCTGTATGGGCAGCGAGGAGCGGATCACGCGCCACACCCACCCACTGCGCGGACTGTAGTCTGGGTCACCCGCACCTGTCTTACCACCGGCGACTGTGCTAATTGCGTCACTGAAAAATATCAAACACCATTTTAATCTTTAGATGTCTTATTAACAACTTAGAAAATTCGTATGTCTGATAAGATATTTGTATATTATTAAACATTTGGTGGTGAAACCTTCTGTGTTATAATACTTAAAAAGTAAAATAAAACTTACATGTCATCGTCAATTTTAAGATCGGGAATGCTCTGTTCGACGAGGGCGCGGCAAGATTCTTGCAAAGTTTTCACTTCGTTCTCGGTTTGTTCCATACGCTGTTGAATAAAAATACATTATTTTACCAATAACAATTGTCTATGGCTGTCTGACTTAACATTCATAGCCAGCCGTTTAGCTTCTTAAAAAAAACAATACCTTGGCGATGGCGCGGTGTGCGGGCGAGGCGGGAGCGAGTGCGGCCTGCAGCCGGCGCGCCAGTTCCCGTAGCGCGCACAGCCGGCGCGCACGTCCGCCCGCCGCCTCGCTGTCCCCGTCAGATATACCAGAGTCTGATAGTGAGTCGCATGTTGACCCGCCCTGCAACAAACACAAATTAACATAAATCACTGATTCAAAAAAAAAAACAGACATACAAATGTTTATGGTAGATGACTGGGAGACATCATGGCAACACTAATTCGCAACCTTTTTAATATTGTCGCGAATTACTAACAAATCTGACTACTCTGCATTTGATCTCGGATATAACAATCTGATAGTTACTTTTTACAGGTTGTTGGGTAAGTTACCTTCTTCTTGTCGACCAGTGATGCTGCGAGCTGTCGTATCTTATCAAGGTCAGTCTGTCCGCTGCGTCCGCGCAGAGACTGCAGCGTGGCCATGTCTCCCCGCAGCGCGCCCTGCAGCTCTCTCAGCGCACTCTCCCACTCCGCCCACGCGGACACCGCCTTCTCTAGCGAGAGTAACTCATTTGATGTCCTGTAAATAAGTCAAGGAAAAAATAAAATAAATATATTTTTATAACAAATGTTAAGGCTAATCAATCCATCATCCATTCTTCCAAATATTAAAGTCGACGCAAAGTATACGCTCACGGCTTTTTGTTCTACCAAAATAGTACTAATAACTGCTGCGTGACTATTTCAATGAGTAAGGTTAACTGTAAAATTAGATACTAGAACAAAGTTCAATACGGTCAACGCTATAACACTCGCTATTTAACAATATAAATGCCTTGAGAAGACCAGAACGTGATAGTCTTTTGTTTTCCTCGAATAAAATTAAATAAAATAGTCAAAATAACTTCAATATACATACCGTTGGTGGGCATCGTCCCAGGCAGCAAGTAGCGCGGTGAGGTCCTCAGTCAGTGAGTCATCAGCCCCCTCGCCCAGAGTGCGCCGGACTGACACTGTCAGCTTCAGCATTGACACCTTGCATTCTAATAGACGCGACAAACGCTCCTGGAACAAAGAACAATGTGACTGAAATACAAAGAACAGACGCATAAAGAGAGTCTGAAAAGTATAATAAGACAAAATAGAGTTATTTTACAATTGAAAAATTTTGACAAATAACAAGTATTGGATGTTAACTTTTCTCAAACTTTTAAATGTTGATAATTTTGATCCATATAATTTTGGTAACGTAATTCAGAGTTTTTATATTTAGGTTTCCTTATCGATCAAATACGATGATGGTCGTCTGAAAAGCCGGAAACTTATGTGACCGTAAGTTACCATCGTTGCAACAAATTTAAGATTCTCCACGGATTCCGTAATAGTAGATCGTTAGGTCCGAAGTGCGTTACCATACTGAGGTTTAATGGCGGGAGAATAACTTTATAAAAGGGACATTGTCGTAAATATTTCATAATAGTCAAAGTGTATTGCGTAATTTATAGCTATTTCTATTATTAAACTACGGGTGAGGCTTAGAATACAAGAACAGAAATTTTGATTTTAATTTTTTCGACATCGGTAACTTTCCTTTACATGGAAGTGGTTTCGAAGAAAAGACGGACATCCTCTTTTCTTCTACTATCTTCTCAAAACTTGTTTCATCTTAAACTTAAACGATAAGTTTTACCTTTAGCTCATCGATCCTCCTATTAAGCTGTGCTCTGGTGTGAGGCTGCGGGGCGCAGTCTCCTGGCTCGCAGACATCGTCGAGGGTCTCCCGCAGGGCTGCGATTTCTCGGCGCAGTCGTCTCGCACCACCGCGACGTAACGCTGCCGCTCGTAGTGCTGACCATCTTGCGGACACCGCTGAATAAATAAACATAAGATTTTAAACAATAGGTTTTAATAGAGGATACATGAAGCAGCAAGATTACAGAAGACGTTATGAACAGCAATAGTTAAGGGCTAGTTCAGACTGAGCAGATCAATTAAAATCTGATCTGCTCATAAATTTATATTTTTGAAGCAAAATGAGAGATATGAATAAATGTATAGAGTCTCGGAAGTCCACGGAAAACTTTAAGGTTACTTAGGTTAGGTAATGAATATCATATACATATTTTCCTTATATTTTTAACTTAACGTACACCACCCACATAACATTATCTAAGTATGAAAACATCCTTATGTTACCTCCAAATCTGAATATTTATGTTTACAAATGTGCCAACTGACTTTCAATATGTGTCGTTGCAACCGAGAGAAATTGCATATACGATTTCTACATACATTATCTTGAAGACGTAAATATAACCACTTAGGTTACCTGCGTAAGGTATTTATACTAATGTAAGCGACGCCTTACAGATAAAATAATGTTTGAATACTAAACATTACCTTATCATTGTCAGACTGTTTAATGTGTTTAAAGGCACATTTATCACTATCTCGCTCTAACGTAGTGAATAGGAATGTGATAGACGACATATTGATGGCCTTTGATGCGAAAGAATGGTATAGTATTTTTTTAATTTTACTAATATTATAAATGCGAATGTTTAGATGGATGGATGCATGTTTGTTTAATGATGTATCGTAACGACTCAACGGTTCTCGCTGAAATTTGACGTAGATATAGAACATAGTCTGGAAGAACACATAGGCTTTCTAATTATGTTTTTTTTGACAGCTAGTTATATTTTGACGTGTGAAATAAACAACACTTTTGAAGTTTCTTTTCCTGATAGCTACAGTTTTTACATACATATATTTCAATATAAATAAAACGTAGAATAAACTTAACCTTGGTGGGTTTTTCCATGAACCGGGGTTATTTTAATTTTTCATTATACTTGCGTAGATAAAGGTAAAGACAATATGAACATTGTTTAACATAAAGTAGGCATAAACAGCTGTTGTACAGGGGCTGAATCAATATGTAATTTGCCTCAATACAAATGTTTTTGCGAATAGTAAACACCCGCATAAAAATATAAAGAATAGAATTAACTTTAATATTCGGCTAAAATAATTTATAATTAAAATTGTAGCAAAATAATCCTTACTTGATATTATAAATGCCAAAGATTAAATGGATGGATGTTTGTTAGAAAGTATCTCCGGAATGGCTCAACGGATCTTGATTAAATTTGGCATAGATGTAGAACATCAATCTGGAAGAACACATAGACTAGGTTTTTTTAATACCGTGCGGACGGACACACGGTCTGCAGCTAGTTTTAATCTTATAAGATTTAAATCTAAACAACTTTCTGTTCCATTAATACTGTATATATCGGATGTTATTACGGAACACGGAAAGAGACATCTAACGTAATCCAATAGATATATTATGAAACCGTTGGTAATGAAGCGAAGTGTCAAAATATCAGCGACTGGCAGACGACCAATAATTAGGGTTGCCAACTTTCACAGCATAAACAGAAAAAAGAAAAACCACGTCCATCTTTTGTTTCAAACCATCTACTCTATCAACGAATTTACATCATGCGAAGAGGTGACAACCCTATGAATAATACGAACATTAACCCAGTAACTCGAGGCATCAGGACCGACCTACATGCGACGCTGCATGTAAACATATTATAACTGTACAGCTGATGCATGTCCAAGAAGCTCAAGGATTAATCGTATTTTTAACTTAGCTGCACGGAACATGTAC
>NW_013530935.1:2231595-2256796 GCF_000836235.2 Papilio xuthus | reverse complement strand
GGCTGCTACGATATTTATGAGCATCTTGCATGTACTCATATATTTGACGCTGTGTATGTACCGATGTATTTGAGCAGGGTGAATGTATCTATTATTTTGAGGACTTTTCTTGTACCGATATAATTGATTACTTTTGATGTACCTGTATATTTGCATATCTTGTCTGTTACGATCTATATGACGCTGACTGTACACAGCAAGACAGTAACAGTAAACTCAGTAACTCATCGACTACATCATTAAGGTTTTATATGATTCCATTAAAATGACGTCATAATCTTTGTTTTATTGAAGTACTTTCTGATGTTATCACACACTAGCTGTCGTCTGCGACTCTGTCCGCGCGGAAATAAAAAAACTTAGTTAGCCTATGTGTTCTTCCAGACTATTTTCTATATCTGTGCCAAATATCATTTAGCTATTCCGGGCATACCTTCAAACAAACATCCATCCATACATATTAACTTTAGCATTTATAATATTAGTAAGATCTAGTTAAGATTAGTTTTCTAATATTTTCAAATCATATTAAAACAAAGAACAATCTAATTTTACTAAAAACAGCTGAGTTTACAAGAAACTTTTTGCGAAACATGTTTTAAAGATCAAAAACAAATTGACTTACAAAGATGTAAAAGTGAAATCTATACAAATTTATTCTTGTAAAAACGATCGCAGCGGGAGCTAAAATAAGCCGCGATAAGATACTTTCCGTTAATTGGATTAACTGTGAAAGTAATTAACCACGCTTTTTTTAATCGACGAATGAGAAACAACAGGAAAATTCATTTTCATCGTTTAATCAATGTTAAGTTCACCGTTTAGTTTCAATAAGAGGATTATTCGGTTTTATTAAGTTAAAGAAGTCATTTGATCATTCTTTTATATTTATACAGATGACAAAGAACAAAGTGGCTGTATTTATGGTTTTGTAAAGAACCAGATTATGCCTAGTTTACATTATTACAGTACAACGTTCGAAGACAGCGCTGGATTACAAATGCATGTACACACTTGAACCTACACAGTATGACATTTTTAAAGTTTTATCCCAGCGCTGGAATTCATCGATGGACTGGAATAATGTAAATGGGTCATCAGATCAGAAAAGTAATAAATTAAAGACTACAAGAAGTAGTTGTCGATTATGTTTTACTAAGACAATACTTCATTCATCGTGTTAGGGAAGCGATTGTTAAAGTTTTTTACGATTTGTTTCAATGTAAAAGGTTGTAATCAAATAAATGGAAATTAATTCCAAATGTCAAGGTTTCGTCTGCAATACTTGTTTTGTTTCTGACTTCTTTGTTCCCCTAAAGTAGTGTAAACCGATATTTTACATTTAACGCTACAGTGGTTACCATATCCGTTGTCAGACTGATTTAATGTCACTATATATGTGCTTTTAAGCGAATAATTTATGTATGTTTCATTTAATACCTATTAATAACTTTGTACCTGTTAATATTTAGTAACGACTGTTGAATGATTACAACGTAGAGAAAAAAAATTGTTGACCTTGAATCTGACTGTATATTTTAAGTCTCATTTACTTATTAATACAATGATTTCGATGGGACAAACATATCAATAAAAATCAATAATGAAATAAAAAAGTGTTTCTTCGGGGTAGTGTTGTCCACGTGTAACTCGCGAAGTGCGGCATAATAGATATTTTACTAATGAACATTCCACAAATAGAATATTAAAAAGCTATTAGATAATATGTAAAGGTACAACCGAAGAGAGTTGCGTAAGCGATAAACGTACTACCATTTGGTACGGCCAATCCAAAATTTATTGATAAAATGTTGCTACCGCATATCAAACGAGAATTTGTTATACGTCGTTAAACCTAAGTAAACGAATATCGTAGATTATATTAACAATTGATATGAGTTCAAGCTACTATTTTCTTTCTACAACTATTTAATTGACTTGACCTTGACTTCGTAAGGAAATACATAAATCTTCATCATAATATCGTAAGCCAAAGACTCAAAGACTTTTAGATAGATTGATCATTGTATTGACTTTTTTCCCTCTCGTTCCCCTAACATGTTTGGGTCAGGGACCTGGGGTCATTGTTTTGATTAGGTTCAAGTTATTTTATTTTTAAAGTCGCAATATTTATTAAAAGACAATACTATTAATATTAATCAAATGGATAGCGCGGTCACCTTGCGAACGCCCTTCAGGTCCAATTGGCACTCTATTGAATTTATTACGTGATGTTGCGCAGTTATGTAACACGGACAAGAGCCAGATCGGATCTGGCAACTTATAAACATACTATTTACTTATAAAACAAATGTCGATTCAAACTCAACAAATGTACCAGCATTAATTAAAAATAAATTCCAGATTGATACCTTCACTCGTTTTTGAGAAAAAGGGTCTTGACAGACGGACGGACAACAAAGTGATCCTATAAGGGTTCCGTTTTTTTCCTAAGAGGAACGAAACTCTAAAAATTAGATGAACTTAGGTTGAAGTTTCATTCATTAACATCTTAAGGTGGGTATACACTATAGCATTTACTCGAGCATTTGTATAAAATGTAACGTTCTTACGAATGGTACACTACAGACAAAAGCACAGTTTCAAAGCACATCTGGTTCTTGAAAGGGTGGGGATACATAAGAACACATATAACGTCTTTTTGTTCTGTTACAAATAAATACTCTAGTCTATACTCACCTTTAAGCGTATTCGAATGTCTACTTGACACCATAGCATTTATAAGCACGTACACATCTTATTGGTTTTCAAGGTTTGTTCAAGATGCTTGATAACCTTTAGTATACATGTTGTTCAAACAAAGGAACCATGTACGTGGCTGTATCAAAGGATATTATTATCATAATTGCGTACGATTGCTTGCGGTCGAGGTAAGGACGTCGGGTTCTAGAATTACACCTTCTCTCTACAACTTGCATACGCGGTTAAACAACCTGTATATAAGTTTGTTGTCTTGTTTTTGTGAAATTTCGCTAATATTCCAGAAAGCGAGGGATTAAAAAATAGCCGATTCTCAGTCTTACTAAATATGCTGCATGCATATAAAATTTCATAAAAATCGATGAAGCCGTTATTCTTATACTTATCGTCGTCGTCGTTATCGTTATATACTTATAAATATTATATACTTATAAATATATAAGAATAATATGTTATTTTCTTCATTATAATATTTATTATAATTTACTTTCATACGAGTCAGTGTTAGAAACTAGTTTTCTAATCATTGCGTCAGCGAAGCAAAAGTTGTCATTGCGTAATGGAACAAGAAAAACGCCTAATGAAGAAAATTTCACAATAGTTGTGTTTACTAAGGTATTGTCATCTTGTTGTGCTCATTAGGAAAATTGTAATGTCATAGATTGATGTTACATAGGTAAGCAAGTTAGGTCAACATAACAAACGCAAAGTTTTGCATATTCAACAATCTATAGATTTTTAACACTGCATTCAAGTCGTGATCAGCTCAGTAAGTCCCTACTGATGGTTTCGAAGCCTACCCTAAGTTAGGCGTGATTAGGCCATCAACCACGTTAGGCCATTGCAGCTTGACTTCAAGCATATCTTTGAATTTCTTCAAATATGTGCAGGTTGCATCACGATGTTAAATGTACATACGTAAATCAATAATCGAAAAATACATAGGTTCCTGGCGGTATTCGAATCCAGGGTTTGCAGATTACAAGTCAAGTGCTTAACCCTTGAGTCACCAACGCTCTTTGCTGTGTACATCAATTTTTGATATTGGCAACTATTCATAATTCTCAGTACCATAATGTACTCAGTGATGGAAAAGTATTATTTTCACCCCAGGTTGTGATTGAAAAAAGTTAAAAGCATTTACTTGTAAATTGTTGAGTTACGGTTGTATTTCGTCATTAAAAAGCAATCAGTCAATTTCAGCTTCAGTGCAAAGAATTACTTTTTTTAAATGTAACTTAAAAGGTCTCTTAAATCTAATATAAATTAAGTTTCACTCTTTTCCTGTTCAAGTTGAAATGCAATTTTTTTTTAATATGCACCGCGGTGTCCGCTCTAACCGGTCAGCGTTTCCTTCTTACGTAACTCGAAGTCGACCCGTTCAGTTTTATTTTTGAAAGTTTAATTTGTGAATTGCAGTAAAAATGTTAAGTATCAAATGCCCTTGTGCAGATCCTGCATTTATGTTTCTTAGTAATTTAACAATAGTTTAAAAACTTTTTACATTAATAATCCTACTGCCGAATACATTTATGAATTAAGAATTGAAACAGTCACCGTGGGTTTTTGAGTCCAAAATTTCTGTATAAAACATATCGTCATCCCTGTTATTATCCTTAACAAAACAGAGATAACAATATGTTTTAAGCCGAAATTTTTGTCTCAGAAGTCCACGGTTAGTGTTACAAGTTCCATGATTTCCTTAAATATTGTCCTACACTATTGTTATCGGTTTATTTTCTATAAGAATGAAAGGGATATATTTACGGTAGTGAAAATTCACAGAATAATGTTTGCGGATACACCAAAATAGGATTCCAAATGTCACTAGGTCCATGAACTTGTTTTAGTTCTTTGATGTTTATTAGTCTAATTTACGGCCAAAGTCAACGTCAAGTTTCTCATGTCTAGACTTACTGGCAGCAAAATTTAATTCGCATTTATGGCAACACTCAACTTCGAGAATAGTGATGTACGCGTATGATTGAACGTTATCAGACCAATTTGTCAACAGGAGACGGAATCAATTTGTGCCGGTTTCGAGCAAATTATAACTTCCTATATGTATACCATATATATTTGTTTTATAGACGTGGACAATACCATAGTATTGATTTTGACTCGGCGTGACTATAATTGGGCATAATTATATGAATTACATCAGTATTAGGACGTTTGTCGTGTTCTAACTACCCTACTTTTGGGTATATGTCATTATTTCACGATTACATTTGAATTAAAAAGCAGAGTACATTGAACCATGCGATAACGTTAAAGTTTCTAGTCGTTTTACATTCGACAAATAATTTACAAATGACGATTTTACAGCCATTTCAGTTATCTTTTGTAATTATACAATTTTTTTGGTTCTCGAAACTTAGCGATGCAAAAATATACAAATAACAGGGCGATGGAAAATTTTATACCTCTTAGAATATAAATATTAAAATTGGTTAAAATTATATTTTCAAAATGTGTTCTTTGTAAATATATAACTCCTTTGTTTCGTATTCTCCTTGGATTATTTGATTTGTATAAAGACAAAGGAATAAAAGAGAACACACAATATTCGGAACACATTAGCGATTTAAATTTGTAAGAAATTTAAATCTGTTCTAAAAGAAAACGTGACTTGTTACAAAATAGAAAGATAAATATGTAGTCGATTTTTTAATTAACAAAGTATACATTTTAACGATTAAACGTGTGTTTCGTTATTTAAAATGGAGGGAATCCGCAAGCCGGGTGCATTCCTTTGGCTTTCCAAAGCGAATGCTTCACCCATATGGGGATACCAGTTCGTTACAACATGCTCACATCCTCACGCACCGGTGAAAGCAAACAAATTTATACCTTACATGTGCTAGGGTTGCCAGTAAACAATTTCGCAACTTGCATTTAAGTTTCGTATGTAAGCTTAAATAAGAACCATTGGGGAATAATAATCAGAATTCGATTTTTGATATCTCAGGTCTTAAATTACGACTTTATCGTCGACTGTTATAAAATTGTTTCAGTCAAATTATTGGTTGTCCAAATAGACAGATTTTTTAAATTGAGGTTACCCTAAATATAATGCAAATCATTTACCATGTTTATGAGGTGAAACTAGAAATTTGCAGCAACGCAACCATTTTTTAACGTGGAAAAAATATTCAAGAGTAACATGTTCGTTAAATTGACCAACCGATGGTTTCCGAGACAATTCTGTACAAAACATATCAACACTCTCATTATCTTTGGACAAAACAGATATATGTTTTATACGAGGATTTTGATGTCAGAAACCCACGGTAAGCTATCACAATAAAGCGAAACAAAATTACATATTTTGGTATTAAATACGATTAAAATACATTTATCTTTTTATGTTTACTCATATATATGTCTATGTTTTATAACCTCAAAAATAACCCTACGGAAATGTCAGAATGACATTCGCGCGTTGTAGGCGGGAAATGTCTCCTGTCCATTACGGAACCGAGTTGTGGGAGGGGACGACAAGGTCGGGAATAGTAATCGATATTTTACTTGTATCAATAATATCACTGATAAAATTTTATAACCTTTGCTTTCGAAATTTAAAAAGAAAAAATAGCAACAAATATAAGCAGACAGTTTTTTACTTAAATAATTACTGAAGCATGTTAATAAATACAGTAATTACGTCGTTCGTAGAATAACTTACAAACGACCTCTATTAGAATATCCATCAAGGATATTAGCAATTGTTACAGTTAAATTTAAATTTGATCTACGATAATAACTTCTCAATATATCTAACATTTTAAAGCATAAGGTAGATATTGGCTTGAATATTTCAGACGATATCAAATGAATAGTGACAGAAGGAAAACTAACGCTAACTGAAGGCCAATATACAAAAATAAAACAGACAAACTAAAATAAACCTTATGCAGTTGTATTTAAGCCAATGCAATACGTATATGAAGTTTGGCATTGCACAATGCAGGTACACATACAAATGGTAGGTGACCCCGTTAGACATTAGTGTTGGCACTGAGCTAAAGAGACCTAGATCAGAACAATAACACTAATTTATTTCATAAGAAAACTTTAACAAAAAACTTTAGCTGTACAATTAAACTGTACATTTTGCTGTGCATTTTGATAGCCTGGAATATTTTACACTTCATAATAACTTTTACTCTAGACATTTATATTTGTGTTTATTTCATCTTACTAATATTATAAATGCGAATGTTTGGATGGGTGGATGTTTGTTTGAAAATATCTCCGGAACGGCTTAACGAATTTCGATGAAATTTGGCACACATCTAAAACATAGTCTGAAAGAATAAATAGGCAACTTGTAAGTTTTTTTTTAATACGCGCGGACGGAGTCGCGGACGACAGCTAGTTTTAAAAATAAAAATTCATACGTTCTAAAAGCATTACAAGAAGTCATTGTCCTTACCAAACAAGTCTGTAGCTACAAACGGATAAACAAACGCACGTGATGTCAGTTATATGAATGATGCCTAAACATTTCCAATAGATCCATTGCATTCCAATTTGAGTTGCTCCCCAGCATATCAACTAGTTAACCCAGAAATCAAAACAGGAACTAAAGACTTGAATAAAATTAATAATGAATGCAATCACGTAACAGAAGCAAACCGTTGAATGATGGGTGCGATAGAATTGAGCCAGTTAATTATTAATAATATATGGTCAATAATAATTAAAGCTTACTAAAACAGCAAATACATGATCGTAAAGTATATAGTGCAGTTGATGAAACATTCAGAAATGTATGTATGATAAAATATAACATTGAAGTCAACGCATTACATAAATAATTATATAAATATCATATGCAGTTCTTAACAAGAACTATATTTGGTATGGTGACGATGATGTATGTGAAGACATACTACCAAGATAGACAACATAATCTAGTCAAGGTTGCGAGATTCTTAATGATTAGGCTGACATGATACAGATTGTTATGCAGAAATATGAGAGATGCTTATGACCAGCGTTACTAAGGTAATGTTGTAAACACAAAAATCAAAAGTGATTGTCGGATTATATGCAATAAAATCTATTTCCCAACATGCATGATTCGGATGTGACGAATCTTCAATTTAAATGCAATACGACGCAGTTGCAACATGCGGAGATAAAGATCGGAACAGGCTTAAATATAAAAGTCGGTAGTCCGTCGCGTCCTACAAACGTCTTCAGAATGCTAAATTTGAAACTGAACGTATAACAAACTCACGTATCATTGCGAGTTTTTGATTGCTTTAATGTGGCAGATTATTTTGGTAATTTTAGATATCATTTTAAACTATATATCAAAATTTTTCGGTGTCTCATTTCAAACATTTTGCAATATTCTCTAGATTACGAAAAATATCGTTTAACTACAGAATGTTACTTTAATTAAGACCATGAGTGTAACATCATCTACAGCTTCTTCAATACCAGGAGTAAAAAAAACAGAACCAAAAATATTTGCAGACAAATCAAAGAGGCAAAATACTTATGATGTAATTTACAGCATAAGTTCTAAATATAACTTCAAGGAACTTAATATATTGTCTATTGTATGTACATTAAATGTGCGCATCATTAGAAGGAATACATAAGTATAGAATAATTAGTGCGAAGGAGTCAAGGAGAAAACGAAGTCTGTGTGGGCGATGCGCCGAGATCGTAGGCGAACCAGACAAGCGATCAGGTCAAATACATAGCTTGCTTGTTTATATTAAAGTAATAATGGTTAAGAAAATGTTGTTTGTAGAGTTATTTATAATTATTTGACTAAATACAATTGTATAATATAAGAATAGAATTTGTATTTCCAATTAGATAAATGCATATTAGACGTGTAACATACGTACAAATTTAGTATAAATTTAGTATAACCTTACTAATATTATAAATGCGAAAGTATAGATGGATGGATGTTCATTTAAAGGTATCTCCGGAACAGCTGAACGGATTTTGATGAAAGTTGGCACACAGACTACTTATTAATACCGCGCGGACGCAGTCGCGGGCGACAGGTAGTGTTTCATAAATCAACGATTAACTTTAATCATTCTATTCTGGCAACTTTTTAGCGATTACGTCACTATTACAAAACGAAACAAAGAAATTAAAATTACGTTAAACTTCATGCTTACCAATTTCCTCGTTATTTGCAACACCGCCACTGGATGCAATGAAAGAACTCATTTTGTTATCACTTTGATCGTTTTATGTAACTATATCGTCATTTTTATAATCGCTTTCAAATCAAGCACTTATAATTTTTTGATTTCAAAATATTTATAACACCAATGACAACTAAAATGCAAAATTAACTGGCGAGATTAATAATAAAATACAAACTGAAAACAAATTCTTCCTGATCTGTTTTGATAGGAATACTTAATGAATGACTAACCGTGGGTTTATGAGTCCAAAATCTCCTTTTAAAACATTGTGTGTGTTCTCAAAGACAATGACAGATATGACCGTATATTTTATACAGAGATTTTACTGTCAGAAACCCACGGTAAGGTTTTTGTTTCAATCAATTCTCTATTAAAAATATTTTAACTATCAGTTATCTAATATCAAAAAAAGTGGATGCGCAAAGTTTCGGTTGTCAGTAATGACGAAATTTCTCAACTTTCACTTTAAGTTACGTTAATTAAGAACTTAATTAGAGCGAGTGTCGTTAAGTAAAGATTAAGTAATAGAGTATGGAAAAGTATCTTATTGTTTCAAGTTAAGTATTTTTGATAATAAAATTGTTATATGGTGGACTTAGTAAAAAAATCCTACACCTTTATTAAGATTAATTCTACACCATTGTTCCTTTATTAAAGTTTTCTAAAGTTGTTTGTTTCCAAAAATTTTAACTTCACACCTGTACTGACTGTACCTCACGTTTGTGAGACTAAAATGTCTGTATAAAGCATATCGTTATCCCTGTTATTATGTTTAACAAAACAGAGATAACAATATATTTTAAACAGAGATTTTGGTTTCGGAAACCCACAGTAAGTGGTAGTGGTAACCTATGTTAAGAATTATAAACGATCTGCATAAACTTTATTCACTAGAAGGATAAACGTCAGAGTTTCGAGCGGGTCAGATATCGGAGATAGCTAGATCAACGTCTGGTCAGATAAACCGTTACGGCTGCCAATCACAATTAATTTACGAATTAATCTCTATATATCAAACAATAGAGAACAGTATCGCGAAAGACGTTCAGGGGAAGTACAAATTAAATGTCTATAACAAAGACTAAAGTGACCAGTTCATTAGACGAGTTGGAATAGTGACAGCCGATAAGATATATCACAAAACTTGTTCGAAAGTTGATATTTTGTGAACATTTCCAAGATTGTTTGTTGATTTAAAGTTTTAAAATAACAAGTTTCTAATTGATAGAATTCAACAGACTACCAGAGCGACTAAATCTCAGAAATTAAAGATGAAATATGAACTAAAGAATAGATTGATATTTTTTAATAAAGTAATTAAAATGCAAAATGAACTGACGAGATATTTTAGATTACATTAGATGAGATTAGATTAAATGAGATTAGATTAGATTAGATGAGATTAGATTAGATGAGATTAGATTAGATGAGATTAGATTAGATGAGATAAGATTAGATGAGATTAGATTAGATTAGATGAGATTAGATGAGATTAGATGAGATTAGATGAGATTAGATTAGATGAGATTAGATTAGATGAGATTATATTAGATTATATTAGATGAGATGAGATTAGATTAGATGAGATTAGATTAGATGAGATTAGATGAGATGAGATGAGATTAGAATAGATGAAATTAGATTAGATGAGATGAGATTAGATGAGATGAGATTAGATTAGATGAGATTAGATGAGATGAGTTTAGATGAGATGAGATTAGATGAGATGAGATTAGATGAGATGAGATTAGATAATATAAGATTAGATTAGATTAGATGAGATTAGATTAGATGAGATGAGATTAGATGAGATTAGATTAGATGAGATTAGATTAGATGATATTAGATGAGATTATATTAGATGAGATTATATAAGATGAGATGAGATTAGATTAGATGAGATTAGGTGAGATTAGATTAGATGAGATGAGATGATATAAGATTAGATTAGATGAGATTAGATGAGATTAGATTAGATGAGATTAGATTAGATGAGATTAGATTAGATGATATTAGATGAGATTATATTAGATGAGATTATATTAGATTATATAAGATGAGATGAGATTAGATGAGATTAGATTAGATGAGATTAGATGAGGTGAGATTAGATGAGATGAGATTAGATGAGATTAGATGAGATGAGATTAGATGTGATTAGATTAAATGAGATTAGATTAGATGAAATTAGAATAGATGAAATTAGATTAGATGAGATTAGATGAGATGAGATTAGATGAGATGAGATTAGATGAGATTAGATGAGATGAGATTAGATTAGATGAGATGAGATAAGATGAGATTAGATGAGAAAAGATTATGAGATTAGATTAGATGAGATAAGATTAGATGAGATTAGATTAGATGAGATTAGATTAGATGAGATTAGATTAGATTAGATGAGATAAGATTAGATGAGATTAGATTAGATGAGATTAGATTAGATGAGATTAGATTAGATGAGATTAGATGAGATTAGATTAGATTAGATGAGATTATATTAGATTAGATTATATTAGATGAGATGAGATTAGATTAGATGAGATGAGATTAGATTAGATGAGATTAGATTAGATGTGATTAGATGAGATAAGATTAGATTAGAAGAAGAAGAAGAAGGATGATGATGATGATGGTTGATGATGATGATGGTTGATGATGGTGATGGTTGATGATGGTGATGATAATAATAACAGGCACAACCAAGTGGCCAAGATCATCCACCAGCAACTTGTCCTTAAATAGGATAAAGATGCTGAGGTACCGTATTACCGGTACCAACCTTCACCCGTTCTGGAAAATAGCGATATCACGCTCTACTGGGATCGATCTATTATTACGGATAGGACTATTGCTGCCAATAGGCCCGATATAGTAATAATAGACCGGTCTGACAGTTGTGTAATGTTAGTCGATGTCACTTTTCCCCATGACGAGAATCTCGTGAAAGCTGAAAAGGAAAAAGTGTTAAAATACCTAGATTTGGCTCACGAGGTTACCGCCATGTGGCGTATGAAATCGACTACCATTATTCCGATAGTCGTATCGGTAAATGGACTGATAGCGAAGAGCTTCGACCACAGTTGGATTAAGGGCGCATCGTAAGAAGGTTCCTGTCTCTGAAGCACTGACCACTGGTTGTTTGAGTCATGGGATTCCGCAGCCGGTGGTGTTCTGTTTTTAATATAATATGTTTTGTATATATTTTTTTTTTTGGATATGAAATGTATTATATTAGAAATATGATAAATAAATGTATATGGTGTAAATAATAATAATAATAATCCAAATTCTAGAATAATAATACTTGTCAATTAATTGAATTTAGCTACTTCCGTATGAAATTCAAAGAGATTGTATCATATAAATTCAATTAGTACCAAAAGATTTTTGATCTCGAAACTGTTTCAGTGGCAATGACCTTAACTACGTGGTCAGTGTGCATTATTGCAAAACGATCCAAAAGACTTAAACGAAAGAGTAAAAATTGCAACTGCACCAAAGATGTTTGTTAACTTTTAAATGGAATTTCGTCGTGAAAGATTCGTGCTAAAGCAAAATTAAAGTTACATGAAAAAAAAACTATTAACAACCACTTCATATTTTGTATAAATAAATTTTTCGTTTTTTATATTTGGAAATTAACTGAAATATCAACTATGAAATCTTTCCAAACAAAATCTTGCTAGTTTAGAAAAAAAATGGGATCAAATGACAAACGTAGTGCGTGCGAATTTCAAATAAAAAAGAGAAATAAATTATGATGAAAATCGGACAACTAGGAGCGGAGTTACGGAGTAAAAAAACAATTTTATCATATACTAGTCACAAGCTATCGCACGCGACTCCGACCTCATGATATTAAAGAAAAACTTAATTAGCCTATGTGTTCTTCCAGACTATGTTCTACATCTATGCCAAATTTGAGCGAGATCCATACAGCCCTTGGTGAGATACCTTCAAACAAGTATCCATTCATCCATCCATCCCAACATTTGCATTTGTGAAATTATTATACTAAAAAGTATTACAGGGCCTTTTAACAGGAATGTAAATAGTATATTGCCTTTGAATCACTTAATTTTCATAATATAATTTAAAAAGTGAAATATTGTAAAGTCTGCCGTGTGTAAAAGGCATCCCTCTGTTTAAATAATTTAAAATTTAAATATTATAGATTTACGTGTTATATAACTGCGTAGTTTATTGACCATGACCGGAATAGATCTATAGATCATCCTTGAATACCTATAAAAGATCAATAGCCAAGTTACCTTTAAGGGGCCTGCGGGCATTGGTCGTGTCTTATAAGGAGTTGCTGATATCATTCGTCGACGTAAGACTTATTACCAATGGAAATATTCGTGACTGAAATTCTCGAAGATAAAAAAACTCATTTATAATAAGTTATAATTATTTCTGCTCACGTAATATTTTAAGATAAGGATGGAATTGTTATTTAAGTTTACCTGACCTTTACAATATCTATATGAAATAACATTGAAAAACTTTAAACATAGAACAAAACAATGGAATGTCTTGATTAGAACAATATTTAAATCCTCGGCTTTAATACAGAACAGTCGACTAATAATTAATTAAACAGCATCTCATTAAGTAGCAAGACATTGAAAGTTCCATTTTCAAATCGACAGCTGGCAATCACACTGAACAAAACATTTTATATTACTAATATTATGAATGCGAATGCTTAGATGGATGGATGTTTTTTGAAGGTACCAGAACGGCTGAACGGATCTTGATAAATTTGGCGTAGACGTAGAACATAACCTGAAATAACACATAAGCTCTTAATTAAGTTTTTTTTATTGTAATTTCACGCAGACGGAGTTGCGGGCATCAGCTAGTTTTAAATAAGATCGCATTAAATTCTTAGTTACGAACATTTTTACATTGAGATTTTTAAGTCGCAGTTATGATAACTTTCTCAACGACCAGAGAAATTCGTGACGTGTATGCTAATCGACGGAATTATGCAGCGCTTTTTGCGTCGCTTTTGCACTCAATTTGCAAACAAAAAGATTCAAAGAGTCAAGTTTAAAAAAAACACCATTGTTTATGTCGTGTAAGTCACATCATGTTTTTTTTATAATACGTTAATGGTTGACGTTTTGTTATGGCTAATTTCTTTTTCGAAATTTTAAATTGAAGTTTAGGTAGAGACTAAAAATAAAATACATAACACGACAGATATACGTCTTTGTCGGACAAGATTTCTTTTAGTATTGAGCACGGATTTTGATCGTCTGTACATCTAAAAATCAATTGACATGACTAAAGTAATTTCTTTAGGTGTACAAGTGTTTTATTTCTTTTTGCATTGAGTCACAGTGCTACAATGACTAAGAGAAGACATATGGCATTCCTTGCAATTTATATCCACGTATTGCTTACAAATATTCCAATAATAAGCTATATTAAGAATTCATTATTTAATCTGTTCTGTAGCCTGTAAAATGTACGGTCAATTGATTCTGCTCTGTCAATAAAAGCATAAAGGAATAGCATCAGGATTATTCACGCACATGCGTAGAATGGAATAATATAACTGACAAAGAAACTAGTCATTGTAAACTTGAAAATATTTTTTATCTATATCAAGTTTGGCAGAGTATCCAAACGTTTGAAAATATACGATAACATTGTTTAATCTGTGCCCGAAGATAAGATAATGGGATGAAATTATTGTAATTACCAATAACATCCACGTTGAATGAATGTTGGTACCTACTCTATCAAAACGATACTTAACATTATAAAAAAATAATCGATTTAAAAAATGTCTTATTATCATTTAAGACAGATTTTTTTTTCGTTATTCCAAATTAAAATAGCATTTTTATAAGTTTCATTTAAGTTTACGAAGCAAAATCTAGGAATTCCGAAATATGTTTTCTTTGCCGACAAACTATTGCGCGTCTAGACTTTATTTACCCGCGAAGGTCGTCTCACTATTCATGTAATTTTACGTAATATCCATTTATAAAATCGCAATCTTTAATAATACAATCTCTTAATAAGCGAAAGTAAATCACCCGTGCGCATCCACTACAGTTTCTCTCGTTATTACGAAAAAAATATCACTTATTAATCTTACATTTTACTATAAAAGTGTAAAAAAAAACCTTTTTTTAAAGTTAAAATAGTTAAATCACCAATGGCATTAAAAGTAAAAACTTAAACACAGTTCACTCGCGACGGAATATTCGATTTTCGCAGCACGCACGTCCGTCGTTCGCGGCGTGTTCAGCTGATCTAATGTGTACTTCACCTTTCAGTCCAAACCGGATTACACCGTAAAGCGCTTGCAGCAACATTAACCATTGTACTGCTAAACGTATAGATTAATACAGCTTCTAAAGCGCTCTTATATTTCACCTATGAGGTCATAAAATTGGTAGAGACAATATACCGATAGATTTATTACAAAAAGTCACGTTTTGTAGAGATGATGTCAGCTATAGTTTGTTTTGCATGAATTTAATATATTTTACATCGAGAATATTTAGTATGTCATGTCATAACGAGGTCACAATTGATTGAGATTATAATTATTTATCGAAAACTAACATATACTAGTACAGAACATTACACAATTAATTTGAATAGAGTTTCAATTAAAAATCTAAATCTATTCCCTTCTATACAAGGTTTATTATGCATCCTAAAAACGATTTTTTATTAATCTGAATAACTCGTATTAAAAGGATTGAATTCGATTATTAATCAGGTTCCTATCCTTCATTGCTTTTATGATTAAATCGTAAAATCGATTTAGATGAGTCAAGCAGCTGATCATTAAGGAAACATGCATCTACTGCATTCCCACTGTATGAAAATAAATAGCTGTGAGAAGGATTTGATGGATGAAGTATAATTGGTATTAAAAAAAAATATCGTGACTGACGAGTTGGTTTAGAAACGAGTACGCGCAGTTGGAATGTGGGTGGAGGAAAAAGTGGAAATAGTAATTATCAAGAACTCTATTATTAAGTCTTGTTTAGATTATTCTGTCGCATTACATGTTTGATCCATAATCTTGGAAAGGCAACTATAAATTTAAAAATCTATTGAACACATGACAATTCAAGGATATCCATTGCTAAGATATTGTTTGTTTGTTGCCATTGAATATACTCTGAAATAAATGAACCGATTTGAATATTTTATTGTTGGGAAGCTACACTATCCAAGGGTGACATAGGCTAGATTTTTTTTTTAATTCCTTGCAGACAATCGAATCGTGTCTAATAAAATCTACAAATCTATGCGTCGACAAACCGTTTTTTTTTAGTATATAACAATGAATGTAATGTATGTAAATATGGTTACCGTCATGTGGCGTAAGAAATCGACTACCATTATTCCGATAATCGTATCGGGAATGGACTGATAGCGAAGAGCTTCGACCAACATCTCAAGAAGCTCTCGCTGAACAGTTGGATTAAGGGCCCGATACAAAACGCATCCTAGAAACCGCGCGCATCGTGAGAAGGTTCCTGTCTCTACAGCCCTGACCACTGGTTGTTTGAGTCGTGGGATTCCGCAGCCGGTGGTGTTCTTCTTCAATATTTTTTTGTTGGATATTAAATGTATTATATTAAAAATATGATAAATAAATGAATACGAATTATAAAAAGTAAATATTAATAAAGTCCATGGTTACTTTCAGACTAAATAATGACGACATCATAATAACCTTGCAACAGAAAAATTGTCGTTTCACACGAATTATTAGCAAAGTCAACAAAATGACATTAAATTTGGCCGCAATGCCAAAGAATTTATTAGCACAATCGCCAATTTATATTGCGTAAGTCGTAACAAAATGAGAACACTGATACTGAAGAATATGTAGAGTTAATTCTATTAAACTATTTATCTATATCAGAAACATACTGTTTGAAAATCACATGGCAAGGTGTAAAACATAAATAATTTGAAGACGACAGAAGTCGATTTTCTATTAAACTGACATTTACATAATTAAATTTCATCGTTTTCGTATTTCTAATTAGCTCAAAAACTACTAAACCCAATTATATATAATAGTAATTAACATTTAAATTAATAACTCCGGTAACAAATAAAAAAACATACCCAATCTTGTTGGTTTCTTAATATTTCGAACATAAATTACCACTTCCTTCATGATAACCATTCTTACTGAACTGATCAAAACGTTCTGTCAGACTGATATCAGTGGAAATATTAGATGCATAACAAGACAGTATTTACTTTTCTCATTAACATTAACTGACGTCATGTAGTCAACGAGTTATGTGGAAAAAATGTACATTTACAGAACAGTGGGTGACTTGATGATATCATGCACATTATTTTGAATGCACAAATCATGGATCGAATAGAACTTTGGGTTTCCACTGTGAAAATATTCATGTAAAAACATATTGTCATTTCATAATTTTCTGAGAGGATGAGAGGGATAGAATCTTATCCATATAAAATTCTCGTGTCACAATGTTAGTTACCATACTCCTCCGAAACCGCTTGATCGATTTTTATGTAATTTTATATGCATATTCGCTACTATATATTTAACAGTATCGGCGTGCGAAAGTAAGTGTTTTTATAAGAATATTATAAAGTTCCGAAGCAGAGCAAAGGCTACAGTTACTAATCCAGCCTTGGTTCAAAGGGTAGCCAAATTACTATACTAAGAACGAAGTAATCTTCGAAACATAATATGTCTAGTTAACTCAGACTGAACATAAGTTAATTGATGTAACTTCGGCACGTATTTTCGTTACATACAGCTGTTTTTCCTATTCTAAAATTACTAATATTTCAATAACAAGATACAGATTATAAATGCAATGTGTATTTTACAGCTGAATGGATATATTTTTAAAATAGTTATTTTGAGACTCAAGTGTAAAGATTCTAAGCTGATCCTTCACACGGGGGAGTTAAAAGTACTTAGAAGTAACTTTGTTATAAATAAATGCTTAAGTAGTTTAGACAAGATGCTTGTTTATACTTAATTATGTTTAACATACTTTATTTTGGGCGTTTGGAAGCGAAATGTCGACCGTATGTGCTTCAAGGATCCCATAAAAATGTCAACGTGGAATATTTCTTTGTCATATTGAGTAATTTATAGAACAAAAAGATAATTATAGATTTAAGCTTTTAAGGTTTGTTTTTTCTTATCAAACGATTTGATTTTGATACTAGAAAATATAATATTTTCTGAATTAGAAACCAAATAAATACGTAAAAACTTTATGAAAACATACTTAGCTATTATGTTATTGGTTTGATTTAGAAGAGACAAATATACGAACCGAACTAAAAAACTTCCTTGTTAAACTACCAAAAGAAACATGCGATCTTCCATTTTTAAATCATAGAAAGAAAAAAAGTTGCAAAATGGCCACCGGTTTCACAACTTGTAGAGTTGGCGACATCTTTCCGTTTGCTTTAAGAATAGAAATAGACTGAAGAGTCCGATGGAAATAGAACATGGTAAAAAATAAATTGCGACGTTTACTTTTTACAGTAAAAGCTTAATGTAAGTTTAAGTACAGGCTACTGCAAAAGTAAATTAAAAAAAATAGACCAAATCTAATTAAAAAATAAAAAAATGAAGTATTACTAAGCGTTTGACTTTTGAAACAGATTTAAATAAAACGCCTTACTTACAGTTACATGATATAAACATTTCATTATAAATTTAAAAAGTCGTAACAACGTCCCCGAAATAATAGTTACCTTGATCGTCAAGAAGCCCAGATTGGAGGCTGTGCTTCGAACCGGTTAGTTAACAACCGCTTGGTCGAACGCTCGCATTTTTCTTGCAAAATCGACGTTTAACGGAGCATTTTTTTTACGTCAATGCAAAAACACTACATCATTCTGCCAAATACCGTAGCATTAAAGAGTTATAATTGCCAACAGGGTCTTTTTAAATATCTTAAAAAAAAGGTTGAATGAAATCCCAAGAAATAAAAAAATGTTTCATATTTTTGATGGTGAGAGAGAGATTATAAAACGCACATAACCAACCTCCTTTCAATCAAATTAATTGATTCTTGATACGGTTAGAGGTTACTTGAAAAAACCTTATGTGAAGGTTTTGCACACTAAATCTAAACTAAGTGTTGGCGCCGTTTTTGCTACGCCCTAATAGATGGCGCTGTGGCGAGACCGTATTTGTCTAAACACGATGTTGAAGTACCTTGTCTCGCCACATATACTTAACAGCCGGTCACGGACCCGGTGGTGTTTGGTTCGGTGTTGTCATTGCGTTCGTTGGTTGTTATTGTTGTCGTTACGTTTTGTAGTTTCCGTTTGTTTCGTTGTGCGTTGGTCGAGTCGTCCAAATTTCGGACAAAGTTGCGTAGGAAACAAACAGTGGTCCTTCGTTTGCCGAATATTTCGGTCTTAGTGTATTGTGTTGGACTAAAATATTCGACTCGGTTAATTGAGTACTTAAGTTGAGTTTCGAAACGTTTTAATATGAAAGTCTATTAAAAAAAAAAAAAAAAAAAAACTTGTCCGGGCTTGGATTTGGCGGATTAAATACAGTTGGTGGTTAGTGTCTTTCGGCTATTATCTACGGTTAGTTTTTGTAACCGGCACAGTACCAGTTCAATTGTTTGTAGTGTACCTTCATAATTTCGTTATTTTATTTTAACTCGTGTCGTTACAATGGAACAAGCCAAAAGATTAATTGAACTCCAAGAAGATAGGTTTGAACAAATACAGAAAGCTCAAAACAATTATTTAAAAACACCCAAGGCCCGGATAACAACTAGTTATGTAGAAACACGATTGGACTCCTTGGAAAAATTGTATTCTTCGTTCACCACCTCACATGAAGAAATATCGTCCTTGGTTCCACGTGCACAAAGAAGTACGGTCGAATATTTTAGTTTGGATAAATTTGAAGAAGTAGAAGAACTATACACTATTTACAAGACTTCTTTGAAGGAAAAATTGAGAGAACTAACAATAAGTAATACACTTAGTCCGAGTAGAACTAGTTTAAATACAGAGATAAAGTTACCTGCGATTCAGATACCCACATTTTCGGGTAATTATGCAGACTGGCCATCGTTCAGGGATTTATTTACTTCCATCATACATAGAAACACGACTTTAGATGATGTTCAAAAATTACATTATCTCAAGTCTCTCCTATCTGGAGAAGCTGAGCAGTTATTACGAAGTATTAGAATTACAAACGACAACTATACACAAGCCTGGGACACCTTACATGTTAGATTTGAAAACAAAAGGTACATAGCGAATGACATTTTCAAAAAACTGTTTAGTATAAAAGCAATTTCTAAAGAATCGGCACAACTTTTAAAACATGTTTTGTACACAACATTAGAATGTCTCAACTCGCTAAAAAATATTGGAATTAATACAGAAACATGGGATGACATATTAGTTTACATGACCGTTTCTAAATTAGATCCGACAAGTCATCAGTTATGGGAACAACACGTATCTGCGGACAGCAGTAAGATGATGCCGAACTTCCAACAATTATGTCGATTTCTCGAAATGAGATTTAGGTCATTGGAGATGGTGGAAGATCATACAAAACCAAGTACAGGCAAGCCCAAAACGTTCCATTCCACTGCGTCAGAGACATCAGCCCAATGCAGTTTTTGTAACGGCGATCATTATATTTTCCAGTGTAAACTGTTCGTCCGATTAAGTCATGAAAACAAGATAGAGTTTGTCAAGGAAAATAATTTATGCTTCAACTGTCTAATACCAAACCACGGTGCCACAGAATGTTTACGACACACATGTTGTAACATTTGTAAAAGAAAACACCATTCCTTATTGCATTCAGGGAAAAAACAAACACCAGAAGAACACAATCGAGAAGACACAGACGCTCATTACCATAAGATTAATAACACTGCAACTCATTTTATTAAACAACCTGGTCAAGTACTGCTTGCTACAGCATTGGTAGATGTCTGCCAGGAGAACGGAAAGACACACATCTGCCGTGCCTTGCTTGACCAGGGTTCACAGGCCTCGTTTGTTACCGAGGACCTTGTAAAGTCGGCAGGGCTCAAGAGAACCAAAATCAACAGCGAGGTAACCGGACTCAACGAAGGGAGGAAAATACCTATCAAATATGTAGTCGAGTTTAAAATACGCTCTAGAATAAAACCACATTTTACTCTGTCTGTTAAAGCCTATGTTTTAAAGAGCATAACAGATTATTTACCGTCACAAGAGTGCATCGTCACGGATTGGCCAGAACTAAAAACAACCGCACTAGCAGATCCTACATTTGATAAGCCTAATAACATACACATCTTGCTAGGAGCGGAAATATATGCAAAAATCATAGAGAACGGTTTATGGAAAGGCTCGGCAGGAACGATTGCGCAGAAAACAAAATTAGGTTGGGTTATCTCTGGCGCAGCAGGAACCCCAAATGAAACCTCAAACCCACTCGTGAACTTGCACGTATGCGATTGTAATTTTACACAACTGGGGAGATCAGAAAAAAGCAAGTCACAATGCCCAAAAATATATATTGATACACCATGGTGGGCGGAGAAGAACAGAGTTCTTGGTGGGCGGAATGTTGGCGCCGTTTTTGCTACGCCCTAATAGATGGCGCTGTGGCGAGACCGTATTTGTCTAAACACGATGTTGAAGTACCTTGTCTCGCCACATATACTTAACAGCCGGTCACGGACCCGGTGGTGTTTGGTTCGGTGTTGTCATTGCGTTCGTTGGTTGTTATTGTTGTCGTTACGTTTTGTAGTTTCCGTTTGTTTCGTTGTGCGTTGGTCGAGTCGTCCAAATTTCGGACAAAGTTGCGTAGGAAACAAACACTAAGGGTCTCCCATAGTGATCAATTAAGTATTCCGCGTATAACAGTTAACCAAGCATAAGTTATAAGACGTGGCAGTTTAATATTGCAATTTTACTGAAATAAAATATGTGGGCGGTAAGATGACGCGATTAAGTTCAATGAACTGATGTTAATGTAATTTTAAAAGCTATGTGAGTGACAGAAGGTGTATGGTCCAACAAGTTTTTGTGCGTTTTTTTTATTTAGCAAAAAATAAGTCAATCTCATCTGGCTCGTTTTGATATATTTTGGAATAATACAATAATAAGAAGAAGTCGTGAATGACTTTTGCATATTTCTAACAGCAACATTTTTTTCAAGTTAACATGCGAAATAACGGTAAAAATAAAAAAATAAAACTTTTTTGAATACGGTTTAAATTGACAAACCTAATATAGTACTTTTTCTCACTTATGTATCTTGATACTTGATTTTAAACATCAATTACAAGTTAGATTTGACTACGCCAGGCGAGTTTACTTTTATACGAAAAATTTAGAGTCTAGATAAATTCCGTAGAAATAATGTTACAAACCTCGTATATCTCTTTGCAATGCCGAAGACAAAACTGAGCCGTCTGCGAGCGCCGCGTCCAACATGTTGATGTTTTCGCGGCAACGCGCTACGATCTCCGTCTGTATCCAAACAAAACTAAATTCGAAAAACAGAACGAATTCTACGTTGTCATCGTTTGTTGCAACGCTGCGAAAGCGAAACGAAACCGAAACGAAACTTTTGTAGCACAATAAAACACACAAATAGACGAGGTTCCGTATACTTTGTTAAAAGGTTTTTAAAAACAAATTCGTGGTTATAGTAAAATCAAAATTATCTCTAGTTCCGGTTCACTTTCACAGCTGTGTGCAGAATTTAAAGATTCATAGCCACAAAGCAATTGATAAAACACATGCCTTATTCAATTCAACACCATGCATTTTCTATTAAAAATATTCGGAATTTTCTTAATAAAGCGAAAAGTCACAATATTAGTTTAGAGAAGCAAATTTAACAGCCCCAAAAGAACTATCAGACTACTAGATTGATTTTTTTTTTAATAAAAATTATTACAGATATATTCTGTTGATTTGGAAGGGTGTTAATTGACTGAAACTCCATTTAATTTTCAAACTGAAATATTTATTTTTGTAAACAATTATACAAAGTTCACTTTAATTTAATACTTTAAACATTTTTGTAAAAAAAAAATCAATTAACAACCTAACCCTAATCAACATAATGATTAGTACATTTACAAGCTACATTGAGATATTGCGGAGTTCAGTCATATCACAAAAGTTTAGTGTTATGCGAGCCCTAAGTTAATATTAAAAATTATATAACAAAATTTAATTTTTACTTTTCTAACTGTTACACTTTAAATTATATCACGCAATGACAAGAACTCTGGTTTAATAATTTATTATCTAATTAATAAATTAAATAATTTAAGTACCAAGATTATTTAGACCGCCTAGTCGCAGTAGTAGCAACTGGAATAAAAGATGGCGTTGCAATTTAAATTCGTTATTTTTTGTCACTGGTAACTTTTTTTAAAAAGCTGGCATAATAACTGAATTTTATTAAAATGAATATATGAAGTTCGTTATTTAAAACTATCTAGAACTTAGGTCTGTTTTAGCACCAAATTATCACCACCAACAAAGGAGAGGATGCTCTTTAAAGAAAATAAAAAAAAACAAGCAGTTAGTAAAAAATATAGCTCACAATTCACAAACACAAGGCCATTGAAACACGGTTAGTAAAAAAAGAAAATTAAAAAAACAAAAAAAGGTGTAATAAACACGCAAGACAAAATAAAACTGACTTAAAACTGCAAACAAATTTGATAAAAGTAATAATTTAACTTCTTTGACAGATGTCAAAATAACTATTTGACAGCTGTCAAAGTGGATCTTGAAACAATAATTAAGATAAATATATAAATATGTATGTACTTATATATTATTTTTAATAATGTGCGTAAGTTGCGCACACAAGTTGCATTTATAGTTATTTAAAAAAATGTCAACCAAAGTTTTCTAAAATTTAAAACGCGTTTATGTACGTTGAGTATACTGTTCCAACTGTTTGTGTTGCAATTTAAACGAGACAATATTTTTATTAACTCTGTCTATCGAAAAAATGTCAATTTAATTATAAATATTTAGACTTAATTCCGATTATGAGAAATTATGGAACGGGCATATCTTGTGAATTGTTTTTTTTAATGTTTTAGGACGTATTAATATTTTTTACATATTATGTGTGAGTTAGTTTTTTCTCTCTATTGGAATACGAATCATCTGTTCGCGTTTAATCGTTCAAAGGTAATAGGCCTCTGTAAATTTTAAGAACTTTAAATACAATTTCGAGGTAAGATAAACTGCGTTTGTCAGACTATTTTGCATTTCAGTATAAATGCTACAATTTGTACAATATAAAACTATTTCTACATTCAAATTGTTTACAAAGGGAATGCTTTTAACGCGCAGAAAGTGCCACTTGTATGCGCGTATGTCGCCGATGCGAGCACAAGTGGGCCTCTCTGGTGACTCCGACAATCGCAGCAAACTTGATGCGAATACTTATATAGACAAGGAGGAGTGTGACACAAGGCCAGGCCAGATGTCATTGCAGATGTATGTAGACTATGACCAGCACAGAGAAGGCGGCCACGGCCAGGCAGATCCTGGCACGGAGGCAGGCGGGCCGGCGAACCGCGACGCATGTCATCAGCTCGTCCTCCGCCTCCGTATAGCTACTATAATCTGTATCGAATTTAGTCCTTACGTAGTCGAAGGCGCGCAGGAGGTCGGGCGAGGAGTCGTGGCGCGCCATGGCCGCCTCGGCCGCGTCCAGCTGCGAGCCGGAGCGCCGGATCAGCGAGCGGACCTCCTCCTCCGAGTCCGAATCGCCCTCCCAGTTCCTTCGGCTGTGCTTCTTGGGGCTCGAGTCCTCCGAGTCGGCGCCCTCCGTCGACCGCCGCCTCAGCTCCGACAGCGCCACCTTCTGGAGCTCGCTCTCGGCGTCCTTGTCGGTGTTCTTTCTTCTCCTGTTCAAGGAGTCCAGGATGTCGGGTCGGTTGTTGACCTCGGTGTACTCGAGCGAGCTGTTGATCTCGTCGCTGGTGATGTTCGAGCTATGCCGGCGGCGGCTGAGCGCCTGCACGTTGAGGAGGTCGAACTCGGGCGAGCGCTTGTTCTTGCGATCGCTCTCGGAGGGCTTGCGCCTGCGACACTCGTTGCTCTCGATGCCGTTTCTGGATTTTTCGAGGGTGTCTAGGATCTTTTTGCGTTCCGCGGTGGTGATGGACTTCTTGGGTTTCCTGAGGGGCGTGTCGAGGCGCGGGAGGGGCGAGGCGCGGGGCGGGCGCTTGTGTCGCGGCATGCGGCGGGCGGCGGGGCTG